>NC_061113.1:199090125-199168103 GCF_002878395.1 Capsicum annuum
CAAACAACATAATTTCGAACTCCGAAATTTTTTTTTGGAAAAAAGAAAAAAATATCCATGGCCAAACGGGCCCTTAATGCTTCCGATTACAGCGGTCGGAACAATTTAATATTAATACTTCTTACTATAGCGGTCGAAATAATTAAATTATATATTTAAATTAAATAATTTAATATTATCGAGTATAGTAGTCAGAAGAATTTAATATATTTACTTATCAGTTTTTTGTAATGTATTTAGTAATATATTTATTAAATTATTACTTTTTCCAACTACAGTGGTCGAAAATTTAATTAATAATATATTTAATTAATTATTAATTTTTGATATTAAGGGTGTGTTATATATTTAGTGATATATTTATTTAATTATTAGTATTTTCGACTATAGTGGTCGGAAATATATATTGAATTTATTAATATATTTATTTAATTATTACATTTTCCGACTATAGTGGTCGAAAATATAATTAAAAATATATTTAACTAATTATTAATTTTCTTTTTAAAGGATAAGATTATATATTTAGTCATATATTTATTTAGTTATTATTATTTTCGACTATAGTGGTCGAAAATATATATTGTATTTAGTAATTTATTTATTTACTTATTTCATTTTTCGACCACAGTAGTCGGAGATATAATTAATAATATATTTAATTAATTATTACTTTTCTGTATAAAGGGTATGACTATATCTTTAGTCATATATTTATTTAGTTATTAGTTCTTCCGACTACAGTGGTCAGAAATATATATTGCATTTAATATTATATTTATTTAATTATTACATATTTCGATCACGGTAGTCCAAAATATAATTAAAATAGATTTAACTAATTATTAATTTTCTGTATAAAGGGTATGGTTATATATTTAGTCATATATTTATTTATTTATTTATATTTTCGACTACAACTGTCAGAATATATATTTCTGAGAATTTACCGCGAAATCTTTTGACTTCTGTAGTCACAAATAGTATCGAAAAAATATTTTATATCAAACAAAAATAAAAAAATAAGTTTTCCGACTGAAGTAGTCAGAAATTTGCAACTAATTTTTTTCCGTCGGAAATTTCAGTCGAAAAATAGCGAATTTCTGGTAGTGACATAAAGAGAAAGAATTTGCTGGAAATAATGATTTACCTTCGGTAGAAAATGAATCGAAAGAAAAGAGATGAGGGTACTTAGTCATCATGTCTTCTTTAGCTTCCTAAGTGGCCCTTTCGACCAACTGGTTTCTCTAAAGAACCTTTACTCACGCTACATCCTTGTTCCTTAGTCTTCAGACTTACCGATCAAGTATCTAGATAGGAATCTCTTCATATGATAAGCTATCTTTGACCCCAATACTCTCTAGGGGAACTACTAAAGACAGATTTCTAGTGCACTTCTTAAACATCGAAACATGGAAAACTGGGTGAATCGCAGCTAACTCTGGTGAAAGGTCAAATTCATAAGCGACCTCTCTTACACATTTTACTATCTCATACGAACCAACAAATCGAGGAATCAGCCTTCATTTCTTTCCAAATCTCATTATCACTTTCATAGGCGATACCTTCAAGAATACCCAATCAGCCACTTCAAACTTGAGCTCTCTGCTTTTTACATTTGCATATGATTTCTGACGGCTCTGAGCAGTCTTTAGTCTTTCACGAATCAACTGAACCTTTTCCATAGCTTCAAGAACAGAGTTTGGCCCAATCAACGCTACTTCACCAACCTCAAACCATCCTGTGGGTGATCTACACCTACGCTTGTACAATGCTTCAAATGGAGCCATCTGAATGTTGGCATGGTAACTATTATTATAAGTAAACTCGATCAAAGGTAGATGATCATCCCAACTTTCCTTAAAGTCTAAAACACACCTTTTAGCATGTCTTCCAATGTCTGAATTATGCGTTCAACAGGGCCATCGATCTGCAGGTGGAAAGCAGTACTAAGTTTAACCTTTGTTCCAAGGCCATTCTGAAATGATTGCCAAATCTAGGAAGTGAATTGCGTGCCTCTGTCTAAAATTATGGACAAGGGTATCCCTTGAAGCCTTACTAACTCACGAATGTACATTTTAGTATAATCTTTCGTCGTATCTGAAGTCTTAATGGGCAGGAAATAAGATGATTTAGTCAATCGACCCAAATTAAATTATGCTGATGTCTTGTATAAGGCAACCCTGTGATGAAATCCATATTCACTACTTACCACTTCCAAGTAGGGATGCTGATCTCCTGTAGCATACCACCCGATCTCTGGTATTTAACCTTAACTTGCTGGAAATTGGGACACCTGACTACAAACTCGACTATGTCCTTCTTTATACCACTCCACTAATAAATCTCTCGCAAATCACATTACATCTTAGTAGCACTAGGATGAATAGGATACTTTAAACCATGAGCCTCAGCTAGTATACTTTCCCCTCAACCCATCTACATTGGAAACACAAAGCCTAACTTGATAAAGAAGTACACTATCTCTCTCTTGGGAGAAAACCTCGACCTTCTGCTACTGGACTGCTTTTAATATTTGGATAAGTATGGGATTATTACACCGCTTCTTCTTTACTTTCACTACCAGAGATGATTTTGAACCGTTCTGAACCACTACTCCGTTATCATTCATGTCGAGCAAATATACTCCCAAACGGGCCAACCTATGCAATTTTTTTGGCCAACTCTTGTTCTTCCTCTTTCACATGAGACACACTATCCATAGACAACCTACTCAGTGTGTTTGCCACCATGTTAGCCTTACCCGAATGATAAAGCACATTCATGTCATAATCTTTCAATAACTTCAACCACCTTCTTTGACGAAGATTTAGCTCATTTTGAGAAAATACATACTGAAGAATTTTGTGGTCAGTGAAAACATCAAAATGTACACCATAAAGGTAGTGCCTCCAAATCTTCAGAGCAAATACCACAACAGCTAACTCTAAATGTGAGTTGGGTAGTTCTTTTCACGATCCTTAAGTTGCCTAGAGGCGTCAGATAGTACTCTCCCATTTTGTATCAACACATAACCTAACCCAACTCTAGAAGATTAAAATACACCACAAATCCATCTAAACCCTCTGGCAGGGCTAACACTGGTGCCGAAGTCAATCTATCCTTCAATTCTTGGAAACTTTTCTCATATTTATCCAACTATATAAACTTCACCTTCTTTTATGTCAGCTTAGTCAATGGTGTGGATATCGAGGAAACCCTTCAACAAATCTTCTATAGTATCCAGCCAAACCCAAAAAACTCCTGATGTCAGATGAAGTGATGAATCTAGGCCATTGCTTCACCACATTAGTCTTCTGAGGATCCCCATAAATACCAACCCCTGAAATGATGTGCCCTAAGAAGGTAACAGACTCCAACCAATATTCACACTTATTATACTTCACATATAATTGACAGTCCTTGAGGGTTTGCAACACTATTCTTAAATAATCTAGATGCTCCTCCCTACTTTGAGAATATACAGTATGTCATCTATAAAGACGATGATAAACATGTCCAAGTATTGCTTGAAGACCCTGTTCATCAAAACCATAAAGGTTGTAGGAGAATTCGTTAGGACAAATAACATAACCATGAACTCAAATTGACTGTACCTTGTTTGAAAAGCCATTTTTGGAATGTCATGCTCTTTTACGTTCAACTGATGGTACCCTGACCTAAGGTTAATCTTGGAAAACTACCAGGAACCCTGAAGCTGATCGAACATATCATCGATTCTAGGAATAGGGTACTTGTTCTTGGTGGTAACCTTGTTTAGATGTCTATAGTCAATACACATTCTGAGAGTGCCATCCTTTTAATGCACGAATAGAACTGGAGCGCCCCATGGGGAAACACTGGGTCTGATGAAACCCTTATCTAAGAGATCTCTAAGCTACTTCTTTAATTCTTTAAGTTCGTCCAGAGCCATGTGATATAGAGGGATAAAGATAGACTGAGTATCAAGAAGAAGATCAATACCGAACTGTATTTATCTTTTTGGAGGTACCCTAGGCAGGTCTTTGAGAAAAACCTTCAAAAACTCATTGACTACATGGACTGATTGAACTATTAGGGATTTAGACTTAATGTCTTTGACGCAAGATAAATGGTAAATACATCCCTTTGATATTAACTTCCTGGCCTTAAGATAGGAGATGAAATGACCTTTGGGAGACGCATAACTACCCTCCCACTCAAAAATTATTTTATCAGGAAATTGAAACTTCACCATGCGGGTGCAACAATCTATTGATGCATAGAATAAATGGATCCAATCCATGCTCAGAATGATGTCAAAATCTACCATCTCTAGCTCTATTAAATCCGCTAGTGTGACTTTATGGAGGACGGTAATAGGACACTTTCTATATACTCATATAGCGATAACTGACTTACCCATTGGGATAGGGACTGAGAAGGGCTTAGGAAGATTTTCAGGGCTTACCTTAAAATTTACAACAACCCGTGGAATTACATATGAGAGATGTAATCCCAGGTCTAAAAACATATATACATCAAGGTGAAAAGCATGAAGCATATCAGTAACAACATCTGGTGAACTCTCTTATTCCTGATGGGATGGAAAAGCATAGAACCAATTTTGGTATTGACCGTCACCTGTACTGGATGATGCACCCTGCAGAGGGACTGGGCGGCCTGGCTGAGATGCTGAATTTGTAGCCTGAGTCTAAGGACGAATATCTCTACTTTCCAACTTAGCATACGAACACTCCTTGATCCTATGGACTAATTTTCCACAACTATAGAAACCCCTTTGCCCACCAAAAAACTCACCAGGATGGGTCCTACCACACTTTGCATATGTTGGATAACTGGGCTTTTCGACTACACTATTCTGAGATTTGGAATTGGAAGTCCTGCCCCATTGCTCCTACCTGGTCCTAGGTACAGGGGCACTATTTAAGGATGATGCAGGTAATGATGAGTGACCCTAAAACCACAAACAACCTACCTCTCCAGAGTTCTGTTGACTGCACTCAAACTGTCCAGTATTAGCTTTTTTGTTCCTCTTCTTATTTTCCTTCAACTTTTCTGTTTTAACCTATTGTATATGTGTTATCAACAGAGCAATATCCATATCTTCGATCAGCAAGGCAGTCCGACAAATCTAATACTCCAGTAATAAATTTACTCTTACGAACTCTAGAGTCAGATAACAACTCTGAGGCATACTTAGCTAGTTGAGTGAACTTAAGGCAGTATTCCTTCATGGTCATAGAGCCTTGACTAAGATTCATAAACTCCCCCACCTTGGTCTCCCTCATCTTGCAAGGAAAGAACCTGTTTAAAAAAGAACTCTGAAATACCTACCAACTCATAGAAGTTGCATTCTCACCCCTACCATCCTTCCACATAATGATCCAATCATAAGCAACATCCTTTAACCAATAAAATACCAGTTCCACACTCCCCTCTTTGTTAACCTGCATGATCTGAGTAATCTTTCTTACCTCACCAATAAATAATTGAGGATCCTTATCTATATTTGACCCATGGAAATCAAGTGGATTCATTCTCATAAAATCTCAAATCCTGGCTGCTGCTAAGTTACCATTTTGCTGAAGTGAGACTGCTGCCTTGAAATACCCTGAGTTCTGGTCCTTAGAAATTTTCTGAGTTTGAGCCTTCTGATCATTATACGACTCAAGCTTACTTATCTTATGATATGGGTACGGTTTAGGAGTCTTGATCGTATGTTACTGAGTGTGGTTTTGGTTGTTTTTTGTCCAAGGTATGACAAGACTCCATACGAGTCGCATGTACATAATACGAGAAGTATAGATCTAAACCGTGTGTTGTCCAGTGTCTAACCTAGATATTTTCTGCTTAGGGTACGATTTGAGGGTACTAGTTATATGGTAGGGTATGATTTAGGCTTATGAGTCATAAATTGGACAGAATATGATGTCCAACATTCTAATCAACATACGAGTAAAGGGTACCACTCGTATGGTGTGGGTACGAGTGAGGGTCCAAACCATACCCACCTACGGGAATTTTTACATTTTAAGTTGAGGGTATTCTAGATATTTTTACTCTTAGCTTCTTTTGTCCCCACGACTTAAAACACTCTTGGGACTTCATTAACCTACTATTCCCAAGTCAAACACTCTCAAATCACTCTTAAATCTCTCTCAAGCTTTTAGTTCAAGAAAGGGCTAGGGTTTCCTCAAAGTGATTTAATTAGGGGCTTTCAAGAGTAAATCTCTCAGTCTTCTTTGGTATCTAAGGCATATTACTCCTCCATCATTGTTAGTTTAAACTAAAAGCATGTTTTACATAATGATTTTCATGGTATTATTGAGGGTTTGTGTTGATTTTGAAATATATGTTGGGGGTTTTGGTTACTAATGGTTGGATGATGTTTTCCCATGTTCTATTTATGGTTTTTCATGTTATAATATTGGTTTGAACATGTGGTTACATGGGAATGGTTAATTGGTTCTTGGTTTTTGGTTTTGAAAACTATATGCCCTCAACATGTTTGTTAAAATGACTATGAGAATGCTTTTGTCACATAACTTGATTTTTATTGAAAACCTTGCATTGCATAATATGGTAATGGAACCCTAAATGGATAATTGAATTAAATGATTTGGAAAGGCCTTAGTGGCCATGGTTTTGATTAATTGAAAATCCTATGGGGTACATGGGAATCCTTTAAGTGTTTGGTAATGACATTGCTTGCAAGCTATAGTCGGTATGACGATACCACTTCATAATGACTTGGTAATTAACTCTGGAATTGGTGGATTGGTTATGTTCTAAAGGTTTTAATTGGCGATAATGGCTAACTGTGATAGGTAACCGTGAAGGTATGATTCCAACGGATTGATACTAGAAACTTATTTTTGCCGAAATGAGGGTTGGTCAGGGTGACCATATACTTGTGGGGTACATGAGTATTGCCTAATTTTATAATTTTATATATGTATCATGGAGGGCAAAGGGTATACGGGAATCCCCTACCCCTATTATATCTCCAGTTTGTACGGCTACCTGCACTAGGGCCCGTACAGGGGGTAACACTGGATCCATATAGCCCATAGGTGGTTTTTAGACGGTCAAGCTACACAACTCAGGTTAAATATTTAAATGCATGAGAAACTCGATTCTTTTTCCAGGCATGGTATATATGTATACATGTATGTGATTGCATATGGTTATTTACTTTGTCTTTAAATAATGACATTATTTTGTCTTTATTCCTGAGTACATGCTAGTGTTCACCCGCTAACCCATCTTTGGCGCTGTATCCCCATGCGATGCAGGAACCGGCCATACTCCTCCTCCTTTTAAGTGATCTTGGATTTAGAAACATCTTGTGTTGCACTGAAGTGGTGAGCTTCCATACTCTAGAAGACTCCATTTTATGTTATGACTATCATTTCATACTTTTGGTTATTTCTTGGACTTTGATTTTGGCTATGGTCGCGGGCATATCCCGATTAAATGTTCTTTGTTTTTTATTAGAGGCTT
Source organism: Capsicum annuum (assembly GCF_002878395.1). Lineage (NCBI taxonomy): Eukaryota > Viridiplantae > Streptophyta > Magnoliopsida > Solanales > Solanaceae > Capsicum > Capsicum annuum. The sequence goes on from NC_061113.1 coordinate 199,097,632, forward strand.
TGAGTGACTACTATGGGCATGGGTAGTGTCAGTATTGGTGTCAGCCTTGGGATTTGTATTGGTATTGGGGCTGACACCGATTGGATATTTGATTGTATTATTGGTTGGTTATGGCTATGAATTCTACTATTGTCTTTGAGTAAAAATTTTTTATCTTGTTATATGTTCGGAATTCATTCGATATAGGGTACAGGGCGGTTATGGTTGGGCATTAGGGGTGGTATCCGGTCTCGGTTAGACTTGAGGCACCCGACATGACTAGGACCTAGTTCTGGCCATGTCATGCCTGTTGGTTTCCCTGAACATTTGCATTTACAACTTGGGCCAATGATTGAAAGGCAGCCCAAAATTCCGCATGTGAGATATTTTTATTTAAAGGATCAACATATAGTGGTGGTGGTTGATCACCGTTTCTATGGGCATCAGGTCGGTGAAGAGGCATATTCTTTCACGTGAAAGCACAATTTAGGGCAGTTAGAGACTACTTCAAGCACAATAGGTCTTGAAAGAAAAAATGATTCCTAACTCATTCCTTAGCTTCTTGCTCATAAATGTGGCGTGCTTCATACTCATGATCAAGATTCTACATAACACGGCTTGTATGACTCCTTAAAACCTAGCTTTGATACTATTTTGTAATGCTCTGGGAGTACCCCTGGACTCCAAATGGTGCCTAGGACTATGAATAGCCCTAAGCTAACCTTGGACATCTATATAGATTGGAACTCTTATGAGAAGTGAACTAACATATGCATATAATTATGGGAGGAAACAACTTAAAATCTTATTCTCAACTTGAAATCTCAACTAAACTTTTTAAAATAAAAGATACGTAGTCTGACAAGCCTCTACTACTAACTAGAGAGCCACTAGGATAGACCCTAGCTGACCCGAATGATATTTGAAATCAAGTAACTAAAGTAATATTCATAAACAATTAAGAATCTGATAATCTGTGTCCTCGGACTACGAGGACTCACCAAATGTCGAGATGTAGGAAGTGATGCCCATGATCAATTGTGTTGCTGAAAACGAGCACTAGAACCTACATTATAAGACAATGTAGCACATAGACATGTATGTGTAGGTTAGTACTTTGGAATGTACTGAGTATATGGTGGTAAATGCATAAGTAAAATAAGAACTGGATATATTTTCAAATCATGCATAATAAGTGTAAAGCACTCACATTGGGCATGAATATAACTGAAAATTGTATGATCATAAAACATGAATAATAAAACATACTGAATAAGCTTAGTGAGTCATTACACTTAGTTTCTGAAATCTTTACTTTTAGTCTTTCTTGTGGGAGATTCTTATAACCCACGTAAACCATTTGAGCTATAATGGAGTCCAATGTCTTACCCACGTTGGGGAGAGCTGTCCTACCCTTGCCATCGGAATAGAACCTTAACTTAACGATCACTATACTTCATCCATATTGGAAAAAGTAGACACTCGTAGACAAGGTCTCTTAAACATACAGTGGCTCGTAGTTTCTAGGAACTCAAGATACGCTCATCCATATTTACTTCTCGTTGCTAAATACTACTCCCAAAAATATATATAGGCTCATACTTAAGAAATCCACCTTAAAATAGCATAAGGTTTTATGGAATGAAAACCAATTATGCTTCTTTTTAGATTGAAAGTAGAGAAAAATAACGTCTTCTCTTAAGTTATAAGTTGTGGGTTGGAAATTTTAAAAGGAGAAAAAATCAAAATACCCCTCAACTGAACTTATAGAAACTTGACTGTCGATCGTCACTAGTCATCTCACAACTCGTAACATCTGGTTACGAGTTGACCTAGTGACTTGTAACCTTGGCAAAAATAAAGAAAGTATGCATTGGTCTGGATATGAGTCATACCCTATGACTCATAACATGTCACTACAACTTGTAGCGACCTCTCGTAACCTGGACAAAAATTTAGAGGACTTACCCTGCTGATATTACGACTCTCCTTATACGACTCGTAACATCAATTGACGACTCCTAGGATCGAGTCGTTATGTGACCAAAAACTTTAGGCCTTTCTACTGAGCTGGTCACGACTGGACTATACGACTCGTATAGTCTCATTACGAATCTTAGGGTCGAGTCGTACCCAAAATAGTACTTTAATCATTTCACATTTTCATGGTTACGACTACATCATACAACTCGTGATGAGTTATCACGACTTGAGGAATGAGTCATAGGTTCCATAGTGACCTAGAAAGCATAGGGTATTATAATTCTTTAACCAATTAAGAAAAGTAATTCTCATGTTATGTCTTCTTAGGTAAAATTTAGATCTTTTAAATTTAGGATTCTTTTATATATAGAGAGGGGGAGAAAAAAATTCTTCTACCGTAACTTTGCGCATAGCAGGAAAGTTTTGACTTAAATGTAGAGAAACAAATTTTGGCGATGATAATTGAATCACAAATTTATTGGTGATAATGGATTTTGATTAGGAGCAATACGACTGTAAGTGTACAACTTGTTTAATCTTCGTTTGCAGCAACACAATTTGCTTGATGATAGATGATAGGTAAATAAAGATTATCTTATAATATTATTCTTAGTTGAACATACATCGTAGAACACTGTCTTTGTCTTTGCCTCCAACTATAAAAAATTAGCGTTATATCATCCATGTATGTTCTATGATCTTGATCTTCGCTTTCAACTATAAAAAATCAATGTTGTATTATCTATATATGTTCCATGATTTTGCGTTCTGTGTATGTTCTATACATACTTGTTTGTTCCACGCTTCAATTTATTTGTTTTGTTCTATGTATTTGAGTTAATCAATTTTTTTTTTATGTTTTTTGTTCTTTATTTTGGTTTAGCCATATCAGGCAGCTTCCCTCCCAGGACATATTGACTCTTCTCGAGTTTATGAAAGGTGTCGAGCATGATTCGATAGGGTTTTTTCTTGAATATTGAAATGAAGAGTCCATTAATTTCAATGACTGCCTTTCATCTTTGAATGGTATTATAGGTAATGGTGGTAATGTTGTAGCACCTGTCCTTGACAACTTGGGTTTATTTGTTTTTGTAAATTTAACTGTGTTTGCTAACCTCCCAATGCTCGTGAAGCTTGCAAAATAACAACAAAAAAACTCTTCTAATTTGTTTTTACTTTTTGACGTTTCTTTAATTTAATTTTTCAGTAAATTTATTTATTAATTTTATCGTTATATTTTCAGTGGTGTAGTATTTTTATTTTGTTTTCATTCAAACTCCAACTTTTTTCTCATTCATCTCCATCATCAATTATTGAGGGAGTATCAATTTTTTGTATTTACTTTCGAATGCTCACCAATAAATTTACCTCTTAAATTGCTATGATCTTTGTTTAAAAATTTGATTTTGATTTCACCTAACAAAGTTTTATTTGCATTTATTTATTAAGTAAATTTTTTTATGGTCTTAGTTCACATTGGTAGCATATTGCTATGTATGTGACGAATTTTTATACGTCCTTGAGTATTTTTTTGGGTATTGTTGATGTACTCAGTTTCTATATATAACCACTTTAATTATGTGTTTAATCAGTAGTGAAGCAAGAATTTTTAGTAAACGGGTTTAAAATATGAAGAAGTAAGCACTTGGAGAAGTCTAAGGAGTCAACGTCTCTTGTATATGCATCAAAGGTTTGATATGCCGAGGCCGTAACTATCGTTGTAGATAGTTCTGGGCATTCTCATGTTAGTTCTACTATTATTTTATTTGTTTTGAAACTAATGTAACAAAGGTTGTTTTTCTGAAAAGTCAATTGTCATCTAGCTATTCATTATTGAGAATCGTTGCTTGCTTGATCATGTGAGAACTTTATAAAATAAAAACAACTCCCGGAAGAAGTCTACCATTGTTTTTGGAATAAAGTAAACTTGCTGAAATCAATTTATAATGATTAATAAATAATAATACTTTAATTATAATTTAGCAAAAACGTGATCTGGTAAACTCCTTCTATCTCCTAGATTGTAATTAAATATGGTTTAAGGTCAAAGTTTCTTTATTTATGTAATTCTAGTTATAAAGTTAAGTATCAGAATGCACCACTAAAATTATTAACACATTGAAAATTCTCTACAATAGTCACAATGCACACACTCCTTTTCTGAAAAAACTTCTTGAAAAAGATATTAAAGTATGAGTCATTTGAACTAACTTTGTTTGGTTTCTTGTCTACTTCTTCTTTCTAGATTCACTGATGTTGGCTAATTCCTATTCCAGGTCCTATTCTTAGTTGATCTCATTGACAAGGTTGTTATCCGAAATCTCAAAGCATTTAAGGAGAAAACTTCATTGAAATTAGCAAATAGGACCTAAATTAAGATTGGTGATTTAAGATGTTTGCCTTTTTTTTTTCTTTTTCCTTTTTTTTTAGTGTCAGATTTCCTTTTGTTGACCTGCCTGTTAGGTAATACTAATATGCTTGCTATCCATTGTTGTAGGTGATAATAATAAAGAAAAGAAAAAAGAGATAAAACACGAGTTTCGGCAAACATGTGAATGGTTCTTGTATCCAAAAAGTTTGATTGGTTAGCTAATATGGAGAGGTGACGTTGAATTTGTTTCCCTTTGGCTTGATGGTTTAATTTTGAAACCCATTCTTTAGTCTGTTGTGAAATACCTGGACATCTTGCAGGCTGATGAAGGCTTAACCTACTGGTGTTACCTCCAGTCTGGAGTTCTTGAGGAGTAGAAGATTCTTTGAGTTCAATCTCAAACACCTTATCATTAGATGATGAAGAAGCCTTGAGGGCCATTGATCTTTTGCATGATGTTACTTTGGCTCGAAGCTAAAATATGCTAGTGCACTTGGTTAAATTCATAGTGTTACTTTGGTTCATTTGAGCTCAAGTGATCCTACTTTGATAAACAAGTAGTGCTTGACATTTAGGAAGTCTAAAAACATAGTCCGTGCTCACATATGTCAAAATTTATGATGAACTTTGATCTTATGTAATATTTAGAAAAAGATGGATGGAAAAAAAAAATCAAGTGAGTGAAAGGTGATTTTAATCAACAATGAGTGAAGGAGGTGCATATCTCTTGATTTTTTTTGTTTTCTTATATCGGGTTAAAACTGGTATCAAACCATGAACAATGGGTTATGGAATATCTTAGTTATTAAAAAAGTATGAATAACTATTTTGTATTAGTAGTATGATATAGTGATAATAATTAGGTAATAGAACTTAATGAAAAATATTGCCAACTTATGCCAGTGACATCAATTCTTATATCTTGTATATCAATTGTTCTAGCCTGAGAATCTAGCATAACTGGCAAGTGGGGAACTGTAAGTGATGAATTCAACTATTTAATCTAATTCTGGTCTATCTCTATTCTTTCATTACTTCCTTCTAAGTTTAATTAGTTTGTGGTCTATTAATCCCGTGATTGTAATGCTATTTTATTTCACATTAAGGGTGGAATAACAATTTTTGAATAACTTATTTTTCTTAAAGGATATGGTTGAAAATAATTACTAATGATAGTCTTGAATTCCTAAAATAAGTTACTAAATAATTGATTTTTTTCTATTTTGAATTATGTATATAAAGACTTTTATAATAAATGTCAGGGTACATACCGGTCAATTCAATTTAATTTTATGAATTATTGTTTGATTTATCAGTTTTCAATTGGTAAATACGCTAATTACACTAGATGATATTTAAAAAAAAAATTATGTTGTTAAGAACCTTAGCAATGAACAGAATTATTTTTAGTACAGACCATATTGTGCTTTCTAAAATAAAGCAAGATGCACCTTGAATTGAACTCGGCGAATTGCTATTGAAATGTGCAGATCCAATTCCCTTGAAAACTTTTTGCAAAGAGGCAAGTTGTCATCAATTCGTCTTAAACAAACAGTAGTTTCCTTACTTTACATGTTTATTGCATCATATCTTTAGCTTTTTAATCTCTCTGAATACATAGTTTATCTTTACCTGATTACATTCTTAACATAACTTGTTATTTTGTAGTAATGTAAATTTTTCATGTATTTTGTGCTAATTAATTAACATCACATACACATGCAACACATAATGATCATGACTCAACTGAACAATAAGCCTCTTTAGAAATTAAATAGGTGAGTATAGAGATCAGTGCTATCCTACTTGAGAAAATAAATAGGGGAAAAAGGATCGAGAAAACATCGGTTTACCAAAATTAGAAAAATACACATTTTCTCCAATTGAATATATTGGCACATGCATTGTAATTTTAATTATAATATTATATACTTCATTTTTTTTGTGTACAATCTTTATAATGACATAATGTCCACGTGCAACGCCCGTACTCTAAACTAGTAAAAGTAAATAAAAAGGAGGAACATCTTTTGAAATTTATTTATGTTTTTCCTTTTTTTAGATTTTCTCACTTTTTATATTCTTCTTTCTTACTTTTTTGCATCTTTATCATCATTTTCCTCTCTCTTCCCCAAGACCTACAGTGAACCACTATTTTCAACAATATATTTGGAAAAAACTTTATTCCCCCACTTTCTTTCTCCTCACTATGTTTTTGTTAGTTTAAATGGGCTAAGCCCATTTATTAAAACAAAACACAAATCAATAAGTGTACAAAAATCAAGTCCAAATACGTCTTGGCCAAGAAACTTGCAAGATCTGATGTACAATAGAAATTAGAAAAGTAATAAGCTAAATCAATTTCAGCTTGAGCTTCCCACTCCAATCATATCGAGTCTCTTCAAAACACTTTTCATCACACTAGTTACTATCTCCGCAAGATGAAGATCCTCATCTAGATCAGCAACTGGGATTGTTGTTTGTTGAACTCTCATTAAAATTCAGCAAGGTTCATTCTAACCTTGATTGATATTGAAGCTTCATAGCTTCAACTTCAGCTTCAAGATCATCCACAATAGCTGGTTTGAGATTTGAAGTGAAATGTAATTATCAGCTCAATCCTGCTCATGAAAGCTATGTACTCTCTTTTCCTTAAAACTTAATTTTCCCTCCTATTTAATTGAATGGTGGGTTGAATCTAACAAGAGATTGACACCACCATCTATTCCATTAAAAAAAGATACAAAAAACTTTTAAGGAAATAACTGATGCTCTCTATTTGATGACTTATTCCAGATTAACTTGTACCTAGAACTATTGATAGATCTGAGAGCTTAAGCAATATCCACGTCTTGATTTTGTATCTTTGAACACCCCAAACTCTCATCAGGTACGGATACTTCATCGTATGAATTTTCTTCTGACGTAGTTATTTGTGCTCTCTTCTGTGAACAATAAACTAGCTGTGGTAAATGCGGCCCATGTCTTTTAAGCTACGTATAAGCATTAATCAAATTTCCTCCAACGAATATGTGGTGTTCCTTCTTTGTAAAGCTGTAGTAATTTCTTTCCTTCACTGGGCATATCCTGTAAATGCTCTATCTGAAAGTTACTTGTAAAAATAAAAATTTGATTAGTGAAAAAATCAGCAAGAACATTTCCTTTTCGAAGGGAATGTTGTACTCTTGTTGATGAAAATTCATAAGGTTGCTGATTTCCTTGACTTCAACTGATATAGACCAAAGGGTTTCTCACTTTCTTTCCAAAATTTAAACCACGTACACTAAATTTGTCTCAAAAACAAGATTATTCCATTGCTTTTCTTTGCAAAACTATAGGCATTCTCTGATTGCTCTAGCCTCTGGCCCAAACTTGTAGTGTCCTGTAACAGAACCTTTGGTCACCACCACATCTCGCTCATGGTTTCTAATGCAAAAAATAGTTGCATTAGGTCCCGAATTACCTTTAAAAGCACCATTAGTATTGCACTTAAGCCAATTGTCTGGGGGTGATAATATCTCACTATCTTTAAAGAGTAATTAGGTTTGTTCCCTTCCAACATTCCAGAACATCTGCCCATTTTCTACTCTTACATCCATCTTTAATCTACACTTTATGCACTTAATTATAGTACTAATGATCTAAAAAATAACTTTACCAGTAGAGTAGTTTCCTCCATGCAGTCTATTATTTCTTTTTTATTTCTCGTAAAAACCACAATATGATTATAGGAACCACCTGAAATGTAATCCTTACTCTTTCATATCCATAAGATCTCCACCATTTTCTGACACTTTCCTTAAGGTAGTTGAGTGGGTTAAAATTAGTTTCCTTTGTGAAGTAATTCCAAACTGTGATAGCCGCCTCTCCTTTAAAAAATAAATGCTTTATAGTCTCCCTATCAGAATTTAACTAACAACGGTAATTATATGAAATGTTGTGTTTTCAGGCATGCATCAAATCTTCCACTGGAATCATACACTTCCACATTCTCCAAATAAAAATTGAGAATTTAAAGGACAAATCTTTATTCCAAATAATCTACAGGTCTTTATTTTTCCTTTCTTTGTCTAAGTATATTCCATGCACTGGTAACTATAACATTTTCAGAGCTTGTGTGAATCCACAAATGTTTATCACTTTGATTGCACAACATAACTTTCTCCGTAGTACTTCTTACATTTTCCACCACATAATCAAGAACTAAAATTTTCATCTGATGAAGGTCCTATCCCTCACTTGTAAGAAGGTCTCCAATCTCCTTCGAGTCATAAAAAGTAGGAATTTCTAAAGGGTGTTTGAATAAATTGGTCCAATTGTCAAACCATACAGTTGTTGTGCCCCCTCTAGGTTTATACCATAACTTTTGCTCTATTATGTCCATATTCCATAGTATATACTTCCACACTTGAGATTCACTTTCTCACAGAACAAGAGAAGGGATCTATTTCTTATGATATTTATTCCAAAGAATGCCCACAAACTATTTTGAGTCTTCACTCTTCGTCATAATTTAGCATAAAGGGCCTTTAAAATATCAAATACAGATCTAAAACCAAGTCTACCCTTCTTTTTAGGACTACTTACTTTATTTTATGCTGACCAATATTTACTTCTGTGTGATTCTTTGTTGCTCCAAAAGAGTATTGCAAAAATTTTGTGAAGCTCTTTGATCACACTAGCGGGAGGCACAATTTCATATAAAGTATAAATGAGGATTCTTTGTATAACACTTGAGATGGGTACTTCTTTAACTCCATATGGTAACATTTTACCTTTACAAGCATGAAGTTTATCCTTGACCTTGTCAATCAAGTATGCATAGTGCACTTTCCTCTTCCTAGAGTGAGTAATAGGATAACCTAAGTATTTAATGGGAAAGGAATCCTTAGTAAAACAATAATTTTTCCCACCAATATAGAAGATGATCCAACAATATTCTGATGCATAAAGAAAGAGCTCTTTTCTTTATTAATATTTTGTCTGATTGCTTTTTATAATCTTATGAAATTTGCATTATCTTTCTTAGAGAGTAGTCATCAGAAGAAGTAAATATGATTTTCATATCATTAGCATAAGATAAATGATTCAAATTAGCACTCCACTTAGACATCCCATATCTTACAACCACACTGTTTTCAAAAAAATAATTTAGATCCCTGGAGAGTACCCCATATGATAATATAAATAGGGCAGGAGACAGTGGGTCACCTTATTTCACCCCCTAGTAGAGTGAAAAAACCATAAGACTGGCCATTAAGAAGAACTGAATAGTAGTTATTAAAAACCAACCTCCATATCATATAAATAAAAATAAAGACAACCCTATTTTCTTGAGAATCCTTCTAAAAAATAACTAAGAAACTCTGTCATAAGCTTTATCTATGTCTAGCTTTATGACAATATTAGATGATTTTTTCCTTTTACCCAGATCAGATATCAACTCTTGAGAAAGCAAAGCATTTTCAATAATATTTCTTTCTTTAACAAAGCCTAATTGATTAGCAAAAATCAATTTGGGGAGCAAATCTTTAAGTCTATCATGGATAATTCTTGATAAAATTTTAGTAATGAAATTACTCAAACTAATTGGTCTCATATTCGATAAGGAGAGCACATTTTTCTTTTGGGGATGAGAACCAGGTTTGTGTAAGTGTAGATTTAAGAAGGGAGTTACTTGCAAAGAATTCATGCACCATCCTTATAATATCTGGCCCAACTATCTCCTAACAAACCTTATAGAATTACCAGTCAGACCATCAGGACCACTAGAACTATCTTTACTAAACATGAAAATTGCTCTTTTTCTTTCTTCAGAATCAGGTAAAGCACTCAACAGCTCATTTTCTTCTTCTGTTATAGTTTCTGGAATGTGATTCAAAAGAGTGAGATCTGATGCATCCTTTTTTTGTTGAAACTGATTATGAAAAAATTGTAATGCTTTTTCAGTTATTTCTCCTTAATTTTCTAACCAACAACCTTGAGTATTTTGACTTTTGTTAACCTTTAATCTCTATCTTCTACCTTCAGTATACTATAAAAAAATTTAATGTTTCTGTCACTATTCACAAACCACTAAAAATCAACTTTTGCTGCAAAATTGTTCCTTCAAGTAAAGATATTTTGTATATGCAACTTTAACTTTTTGTGTAACAACTCTATTTTCTATAGATAGAAATTTATCAAAGAGCTTTTCTTTCACCTTTGTAATTACTTTCCTTATTTCTAACTACTGGAATATATTCTCATATGTCAACTTACTCTACAAAAAAAGGTCTCTCTTCACTTTCTTAATCCTTATTATAAAATTAAGAAAAGGATTAGAGGAAACCTCAGAATCCCAATTTAAAATCACCACATCTTTAAAAAAATCATGTTTCGTTTAGAAATTAAGAACCCTAAATAATTTCTTAGCAGTGTTAAATGTTCCTTTGCAAGACAGAAGCAATGAACCATGGTTTAAACTAGTTCTAGAAAGATGTTCAACTTTCATATGAGAAAATTCATACAAAAAGCTAAATTAGTCAAAATTCTATCTAGTCTCTAAAAAATGCAATCATCCCCTCCTCTATCATTCCACCATGTAAAAGGATTTTCTTTGAACTGACTTTAAATTAAATCACAAGATTCAATATATTTTTTGAAACTATCACAATCTACCGCAATAACTGAATTGCCTTCAATTTTTTCCTCTTTAATTTAACATAACATTTAAAGCTCCCCCAATTACTCAAGAATGGATTTTCAGCCTTCAAAGTGCAAATTTTAATCCATAACTCTAACCTTTCATTCTGATCACACTTAGTATACACTAAACTACAAAGGTATAAGAAATGGTCTGATTGAGCATTTTAATAGATATTTGCTTGTATAAACTACTAAATACCGTGACATCATATCCATGATTAACAGAAATTCAAACTTTACCATTTTTGTTATGAAGAACTATAGGCATCTTCAGTCGGTTCTTGTATTTCATAACTGTCCTAATATATTGAAAAGACTCTAGTAAGGAGACAAAGGCAAATTTATAAAAGTTGTGTAATATTTGCACCTTTTAAAATGCTTTTTGTGACTTTACTAACCTAATATTTTAAATTATGACTTTCATCATTGTTTAACCTGTTGCGAGGTCATATTCTTCTTTAGTTGAACTTTGACTGGCTGATTAACTTCTCGATTGCCATGTTTTTTGTCTTTCTTAGTTGAATTAACAACTTTTGCAGTTCGAGGTGATGTGACTACATATCTGAAGATCTGATCCTTGTTTTTATCAAAGCTATCTTTATTTTCATCCTTTATAGCTAAAACATCCACCTTATGGGTGAGAATATCATGCAGTGCTTTATTAGAAGATTAACCTGTCTTAATTGGAAAACATCATTAATTGATTGCACTCTTCTTTACTTCCTGCAAAAATTAATTGATCTTTGTTGTAAAAGAACATTGACAAACTGATCATCCAATGTAGTTGGTGAATCCAATTTTTCAACTGGAAAAGCTGCTGAGCTATCCATCTCTAATGGCACCATGTATTTAATATTTTACAGAGCCTTGGTCTCATTTAACTCATCATACATTGCATCATCTTCTGTGATACCAACTCTATTACATTTTTTAGTCTATATTTATCACCACTATTTCATTATGTTGCTTCTTCTCATGCACATTAACTTTTGCTGAATCTTGTTTGTTACTACCCTCATCAATTGTGTTGTCCTCAATTTGTGATAATAATCAACTTTGCTTTTGATGTACTATAGAAATATAGCACTTTAATGCTTAAAATGAGGAAAATATACAAGTTTCTGAGGTTGTTTTGTTATATATGCTGCATTTTGGGCATGTTTTGCTGGAAACTAGATTTTGGATGCTAAGTTCATGAAAAAGAGAAAAAAATGTGTTTTAGGCTTCTTATGTGAGCAATAATGGGTGTTCGTGATACTTTTTGAATTGTTCGTGACCAAAACATATGTAGGAATTGAAGAAGAGCTGAAAAAATAATTTCTAGCACTTTCTAAGTCAACATGCAGACCGTATTTAGTACATTTGGACCGTATGTGGGCAAAGCATGTGTCAGAAGTCCGAAATCTCGAGAGCTAACCTGCAGGAAATTGTGATCTTAGCATCTACGGTCATTACATATGCCCAGCCTGCAGGCCACATGTACCACATGCTCCCAAGGCCAGGCCACTGTGGTGACCACATGTATCTACCGATCCTTTTTTCTCCTATTTCATTTGGGCTTTAGTTTTAGGGTTTCCTCATGTACTGTAAATACTCCTTATGTATTTTTTAGTAAAAGTTACACACTCTTGATACTCACAAACATATTGAGTCCGAGATTCAATTTTATTCTTGGAATTCTCTTGTATTAATTTCAGTTGATTAAATCAGTTAAGGTTTTGGGTTCTTACTTGTGATTATTGTGATTTCATTTTATGCTTTCAATCATGAATGTTTTTGATTATTTCACAAGCATGAGCGACTAAAAACCCTTAGCTAGGGTTGTGGAGACGCTGGTGGATTGATGAAGTAGGGGAAGTGCTATTGTTGTTTAGAACTAGTACCCACGTATACATTGTATTATCTTCACTTTAATAGTTATCTTAGCAGTTGCAAATATTACGATTCCACCTAAGAGGAGTAGTGACTAAGAAAAGATAATAATAATAGTAATTTGGAGTTTAACTATCGATCCACACTAATAGGTTTTATCTAAGTAAGATGGTTAGATTTAATCTAATAACTAGAGACTCAAAAGGTAATAGTTAAGTGGGATCAAGATAAGAGTTAGTAAGGCGATATCCTGAGACTCAAAAGATAAGGATGAAATCCTTCTGCTCGTCCAAAAGACTGTAGAAGGTACATAACTTATCAATTTTGTATGCAAGGTATCAGGCTGGTTTAAGAAAGCATGATAAGCCTATGGAGTTGAGAAGCCAGGGGGGACACAATCCTAGTGTTTACCTATGACTGATTACAACTGAAGTTGATATTTTCCACTTGTTTGATATTGCTATTCAAAACCCCTATTTACTTTTTTGTTCTACCTGTTGATTACAATAATTGAGAGCCACGATTCCACGTATTATATTGGGATTCGACCCAACCTTTTTGGGGTTACTATATTTGGCAACGACCATATCATCTTCAGAGTAGAGGCATAGCTTGGGCATCACCAAATTTTAGTGCCGTTGTTGGGGAATATGGCGTTGATTTGTAAAGTAAAGTTGTTGTAATTCTTGGGTGTTTCTTTTTGTATTTTCTCTTAGTTGGATATATACCGGTGTATGCCTAATACACAGAGTGAAGGCAATCCCTTACTCTAGTGAATCCTAATCTAGAGAGGATCCTACAAACACCTATTAGGATGATAGAACTAAAAATAGATAATATTTCTAAAGAGGTTCAAAATAATATGCCTCTCCTTTATCCCGAAGGAGTAGAGGATATTGTTGATCAACAGATTGGTGAGATTTTACGTCAAGCTAAAAATAAGAGAAGGGTAGCGGAACAAGCTCAACAGGTAGCTAGAGAGGCAGAGATAGCTGGATAAAGACAAAAAGCAAGCCGCCGAGCAGTACTCAGTGAAAATCAGAATAGAGCTAGAGGTGCCTGTGTTCAAGTGAGCCCAGCTTATTAGTATTTGCAGCCATATATAGATAATGAAGAAGTCTAGGATACGTTGAGTCAGCAGAAATTGGAGTCATTATCCTTCCTGTTTTACCCCTTGATGTCAAGTTTAATATCTTTAGTGCTATGATCTAGCTCCTATACTTGAAGGGTGTGTTTGCGGGGTTGACTATATATAACGCAAACATGCATCTGGCAAATTTTATGGGGATTTGTACTTCACATACCATACCTAGGATAGATTAGGAGGCACTTAGACTGAGCTTGTTTCCCTTTTCGCTTATTGGAGAAACATCGTCATGGCTAGGGGAACTTTCAAGAGGATCCATCACTATATGGAATAAGCTACATGGATAATTTTTGAATAGATTCTTCCCTCTATCTAAAGTGTCACAACTGAAGGATGATATTTATAATTTCAAACAATTACAATTAGAATCTATGTACGAGTGATGGTTTAGGTTCAAGAAGAAGCTTAGCATGGTGACCAATCACCAAATTTTGGGGATAAACTTGTTGGATATATTCTATAATGCCCTGACCATCAATTCTAGAGATATGGTAGACACTATCACTGGAGGAGTATCTATATTATGATGGGAGATTGCTTCTAGTATTATGGATCAGATCTAATTAACTAGGCAAGGGGTGGCAAACTAGAAAGGTTGAGAGAGGTTCTAACACTTATGCCATTAAAGCTTCTGGTGAGTGGAAAGTAACTGAGGCTGTTTTAGCTCAGGAGATTTCACTATTAAGGGCTGATATTGATGAGTTGGCCAAATAATTTAAAATAATAAATTTTGCTAAGGTTAATGCGGTAGGGGCATAGGGTGCAGCCTTTAGGGTTCATGAATCTGAACTAGAGGAGGAGGTAAAGTATGTAGATCATCAGTTAGAGGGTTTTTGATCCCAAGCACAAGGGAATCAAGGTCAGAACTATTATTATGATAAAGACAAATACATTCCACCTGACAGACGAGATGCATAGTCAAGAATAGAAAAAATATTGACTAAGATGATGAAGGGTCAAGAGACCTGCCTTAAAGAACTTAAAGCTGATATTTCAGGATTGACCCAAAAGGTTGAGTCATATACAACTGCTATCAAGCAGTTGGAGCAGCAGTATGGGTAAATCTCTACTACTTTAGCCCAAAGAAAACCAGGTGCCCTTCCTAGTAACACTGTGCAGAATCCTTTGACATTTGTTAATTGTCTAGATAATAACATTAGGAGTGGTTTCCTACCTGATGAACATTTTTTTGCCTACTACTAATAAGCTAAAGAAGGATAATATTGTTGCTGACGAGCCACTTAAAGCTGAGTTTAAGAAGCTAATTTATAGTGATGATAATTTTGAGAGTCATTACGGTGATAACTAATTTGCATAGGATCTCCAAGATATAGTGAAATAATTTAGCACGAATTCTTATGCACCATTAGTAGAAAAGAAGGGGGACCCAAGTGTAGTCACCATCCCATGTTTGATTGTCCCTTTTGATATTAATCAGGCTCTATGTAATTCAGGAGTAGAAATAAATATAATATTGTTAGTGATATACATGGTGTTGGGGTTAGGATAAATCAAGCCTACATTGCAAGGCTGTTGATGACTGATTCATTTGTAAAGGATCCAGTGGGTACTGCACACTGTAGAAGAAAGGGTGGCATCATTTACCCATCCAACAGATTTCATGATTTTTTATTATGAAATAGATGCCCAAGCTCCTATTATCTTGGCTAGACTCTTCTTGTCCACTGGTTGGGTGTTGATTGATATAGACTTAGAGGAGATCACCTTCAAATGGAATATATTTGATGGTTCGATCGATTGATGGTAGTTGGGTATGGACATGAATTTAAACTTTCTTAAACTATTGTATGCTATCTTATTATATGTTCAAAATTCAGCCAAACTTTAAGTGTAGTGTGTTTGGTTTGGATAGGTGGAGGGGGTGATCTCTGGTCCACATGGGACTTGAGATACCCATCATGGTCGGCCCTGGTTTGGGTCAGGACAAAAGAGGTATCAGAGCCTACGTTTGGTGTCATTAGGTTTCCAATAAAGCCATGTCGAGTAGAGTCTCTTTTATGGATTTGTAGTGTGCCACACTTATAAGGGAGAGGCTATGATATATTTAGGAATATTTCTCTTTCTTATTGTTTTTTAAGCTATAGAGTCTAAGGTCTTGAGTCTCTCTAATTCTCATGTCACAACCTAAGACGAGGCCCTGTCCGCGACGGGTATCCCAAACCATCTTGGCCTGAGATACCCCTTAACTCCTCAACCTACTATTGATATTGTTCGTTCTAAGCCCAGTCCCTCACGGCTTTAAAATATGTCACTAGGGAGTAAGACTTAATTACTTATATATCCAGTATTCCTCCTGTGTTTTATCGATGTGGGACTCCTTCTCCTAAGTAGGGGTATCACATACACCCCCTTTATGGACTCAGCGTCCTTGCTGAGGTTTGACCCACCGAATGGGATTTGCCTAGACTTAGGATTGAGGTTTGCCCCACCTTACCGAGATTTGCCTACACTCAGTTTGAACCCTGGCCCATACTGACAGGGCTAAAACAAGAGCAGCTTTGGTACCATTCTGTCATGACCCGACCTGGGGCCCTGTCCATGATGGGCATCTCGAACCATCAAGGCCCGAGATACCCCTGAACTCCTCAACCCACTAGTGATATTGCCCGCTCTGGCCCAGCCTTCACGGCTTTAAAATATATCACTCGGGATTAAGGCTTGCTTACTTATATATCCTGCATCCCTCCTATATTTTTCCGATATTGGACTCTTTCTTCTAAGTTGGGGTGTCACACCTCATTTGTTCATTTTTCAGATCATGCCTTCCAGATTATTTGAAGCTCATGGAAACTCCTCCGTCCCACTTGAGTATAATACTGATGGGATAAGCCCTACTTATTTGGTACATACCTAGTCTTAGGGTCTAATTCCCAATTGCCCTCTTGGAGTTCCACCGTTCCCCTCTAGTCTTTCTTGAGCTTCTCAGGCTAATGTGTCGAATATAGAATTTTATCAGTTTATTAATATGTTGGATTAGTTGGTAGCTTCTCAGTCTGAGAGTACAACTTCTATTACTTTATCTTTTGAGGCTACAAAGGTTGGCCAGTTTATAAGGTTGAGCCCTCTTGTGTTCATTGGTGTTAATATTGAGAAAATATCCTCAAGGTTTTATCAACCAGATGGATAAGATCTTTTGGGTCATGCATGCTACTAATATAGAGGGTGTAGAATTCAAAGCCTATCAGTTGAAGAATGTAACATACCAATGTATAAGGAATGGAAATAGTCTAGGGGAGATAGTACCAAATCTACACCGTGGGATGATTTCTTGAGTGCTTTCCTGGATTGCTTCTTTCCTCAGGAGTTAAAGAAGGTGAAAGTGGGAAAGTTTGTTAATCTAAAGCAAGACAGGATGGCGGTCAAGGAGTATGCCTTGAAATTCCATCAGTTATCCCGATATGATCCTGAGTTTGTGTCTAGCATGAGGGCTACAATAAGGAAATTTCCTTTTGGGTTGTCCCATGATTTAATTCTAGAGAGTAAGACTGCCTTATTAAATAAAGATATGGATATCTACAGATTGGTTTTTTATATACAACAGGTTGAGAAAGAAAAGAAGAAGCAGGTGGAGATAGGGGAAGGCAGAATAAGAAGTTTAGATTTTCTTATCAGGGTGGAGGTCAATAGTAGAGTGGTACAGATGATGGAAAGTTATTTAAGAAGAAGTGGATGAGTTCTGTTCATAATCTATGGCTAGTGCTCCTTATCCAAAGTCGTCGGGTGATCGTCATTCCCAGTATGATAATGGGCTTAGGTCACAGAGTGCCTAATCTCAGGCTGGTGGAGATCATTTCACTCCATCATATCCTTCTTGTAGATTCTGCAGGCATGTGCACCATGGGTTCTGTAGAGGAGAGAGGAACACATTTTAAATATAGCTAGACTGGTCATCTGCAGAAGGATTATCCTTCTAAGGTTACTTTGGGGGTAAACAAGATTCATGTTGCCGCTTCATCAACTCCTACACCAAAGGGTAATATTTATACTTCTCTTACTAGATGTTTCTCTAAGATTGATCTTAGGTCTGGTTATTATTAGCTAAATATTAGGGAGGTGGATATCCCTAAGACTGCCTTCCAAACCCGGTATGGTCATTATCAGCTCTTAGTCATGTCTTTTGGTTTGACTAATGCCCCAGCGGCATTCATGGACTTGATGAATAAGGTTTTCTATTAGTTTTTGGATTTGTTCATCATCATATTTATAGATGATATTCTGGTGTATTCTAAGAGTGAGGTGGATCATGCTTATCACCTCTGTATCATGTTCAAACCTTGAAAGATATACATTTGTATGCTAAGTTTCTAAAGTGTGAATTCTGGATGAAGGTTGTTACTTTTATGGGTCATGTCATTTCTAATAAAGGGATCTAGATGGATTCACAAAAAGTTTCAATGGTTAAGAAATGGCCTAGGCCCATGACTCCAACCGATATTCAAAGCTTCTTGGGTTTAGCCAGTTACTATAAGAGATTGGTAGAGAGTTTCTCGACTATAGTTGTCCCATTGAATAAATTGATCTAGAATCAGGTGAGGTTTTTGTGGTTTGACACTTGTGAGGGTAGTTTTGAAAAGCTGAAAGATAAGTTGACTTTAACTCCGATTTTGATTCTGCCTGAAGGTATTGATGGTTTTGTTGTCTATTATGATACATCTCATATGGGACTTGGTTATGTGTTGATGCAGCACGGCAGGGTAATGACCTATGCTTCTAGGTTGTTGAAAGTTTATGAGAAGAATTATCCAACTCACGACCTGGAGTTGTTGACTGTGGTGTTCGTATTTAAGATTTGACATAACTATTTGTATAGAGTCCATGTAGATATCTTTTCTGATCATAAGATCTTACAATATGTGTTCACCTAGAAGGAGTTGAATCTCAGATAGAGAAGGTGTCTTGAGTTGCTAAAAAATTACAACATGATTCTCCACTATCACTAAGGTAAAGCTAATGTGGTTGTTGATGCTCTTAGCAGGTTATCCATGGGTATTCTAGCTCATATGGATTAGGATAAGCAGGAATTGGTGAAAGATATTCACCGTTTGGCCAACCTTGGAGTTCGTCTCTTGGACTCTAAGGATGGTGGTGTATTTGTGCAAGAGGTGGCGAAGTCATCCCTTATTGCTGAAATAATGGAAAAGCAGGTACTAGATCTTGTCTTAATAAAGATTAAGGGAGATGTGGGTCAACAAAAGATTGTACCTTTTGAGATAGGTGGTGATGGTATCTTTAGGTACCAAGGTAGATTATACGTTCCCGATGTAGATAGGTTGGGAGAGAGGATCTTAGTTGAGGCTCATGAGTCACATTACATAATTTATCCTAGTTCAACAAAGATGTATCATGATCTTAAGGAGATTTATTAGTGAAATAATCTGAAGTGAGATGTGCCCAATTTTATGGCTAAATAAATGGTGTGTTAATAAGTGAAGGTTGAGCCCTTGAGGCCCGGTGGGTTAACTCAAGAGATTGAATTTCCTGTGTAGACATGGGAAGTGATTAATATGGATTTCATTACCGGTCTTAATCGATCTCGGTATCCGTTTGATTCTATTTGGGTCATCATGCATAGGATGACTAAGTTGCTTACTTCTTGTTAGTGAGGACTAATTATTCAGCAGAGGATTATGCGAAATTATTCCTCCATGAGATTGTTAAGTTGCATAGGGCACTTGTTTCTATCATTTCAAATCATGGTACTCAGTTCCCATAGCATTGTTGGCGTTCGTTTTAGAGAAGTTTGGGTACTAAGGTGAGCCTTAGTACTTGTTTCCACCTGCAGTTGGATGGGTAAGTTGAAAGAACTATTTAGACATTAGAAGATATGCTTTGGGCTTATATGATTGACTATGGTGGTAGTTGAGTTAATCATTCGCCTCTTAATAGAGTTTGTGTATAATAATAGCTACCACTATAGTATTGGGATGGCTCCGTTTGAGGCGTTGTATAGTAGGAGGTATAGGTCTCTTATTGGGTGGTTCAAAGTTTGTGAGGTAGAGATGTTTGGCCCAGATTAGGTTCACCAAGCGATAAAGAGGGTGAAGGTGATTTGAGATAGACCTAAATCTGCCCAAAGTTACCCAAAGTCCTATGCAGATATGAGGCGTAGGGAGTTAAAATTTGAGGTTAGCGATCGGGTGTTCTTGAAGGTAACTCCCATGAAAGGAGTATTGGTTTGGGAAGAAGGGAAAGCTTAATCCCCAGTATGTCGGCCCATACTTGATCTTGAAGAGGAATGGTAGTGTTGCATATGAATTGGAGTTTCTCTCTAGTTTGAGCTTCATTTATTTAGTGTTCCATGTGTCAATGTTGAGAAAATATGTGGGTGATCCATCAATGTATGTGTCTATCAAGGATATTGGTATTCCGGATTCCTTATCGTATGAGGAAGTCTCGATTGAAACTTTGGATCAGCAAGTTTATTGATTGCAAACGAAGGATGTAGCTTCCATAAAGGTTCTACAGAGGAACCACAAGGTTGACGAGGCTACTTGGGAAGCCAAAGAAGACATGAAGTGCAAGTATCCATTCTTGTTTTCTGCTCTCCATAATCATGCGTAAGGTATGTGTTAGTCTTAACATCTTTGTTTTTAGACTTTGTTAAAGAAAAGATTTATTTCCTTGGCATTCTTATTTTCTTTGTTAAAGGTAAGAGTAGAGGTACATGGAGTCAAATCGTGCTAGTAATTTCCTTGTCCCATTATTCGAGGACAAATGATCCAAGTAGGGGAAAATTGAAACACCTCAGATTTTAGCCTTTGAAAATTTCCTGAGCTTTGAGCTCACTGCCCCGGTTATGATTAGAACCCCTGAGTTATAGGGTGTCTTGACGAGTCATAACCAAACTAGTAAGTTAGTGGCTTGATTTTGCTCTGAGTATAAGTGGCTCACTAAGAGTCATAATGAGATGTTACGAGTTGTTAGATATAATCGTAGGGTGTTAGTGTATGTCTCAAATTGGGTTCTGTGTTGGCTACGACTGGACCCTACGATTCATGGGGTCCCATTATGATTGGTGCCATTGAGTTGTAAGGATAATAATGTAGGGTATCTTGGTGGTACTGTCTTTGTTATGACTCGTGGTGATGAGTCATAATGAGTGGTTACGAGACTAAGGGTTGACTCTTAATCAAACGCGGTACTTTTTAGCTTTTAAGTTGAGGGGATTCTAAATATTTCCTCTCTTAACCAAATAGAACCCCACGATTTTTAACCATTTTAGAGTGTTATTATCTCACATAAACATCTATGTAACTCCTCAAATATTCCTAAATCCTCAAGGTCAACAACACTAAGGGTTTTCAAAAAGTTGATCAATTAGGACTCTCAAGGGTGTTTTCTCTCTGTTCATCTTACTATTACAGGCATGTTACTCTTTCCTCATTGTTAATTTTTAAAAGCATGTAATTTAAAGTATTATTCATGAAGTTATTGTGATGGTTATGAAACATGGGTAGGGGGTTTTGAATGTTTATAAATTGAACAATGTTTTTTCTTATGGTTTATATATGATTTTCATGCTTTAAATATGGTCCTGACGCTTCATTGATATTCAGTTTTGGATCATAGTTTAAAAGGATTTGTTTGGACTATTGTGGCTATTGGGCGGTATCAATCGGTCGATTGGTCGGTCGACGGTGGTTGGGTATGGTCATGTATTTAAACTTTCTTATACTTTTGTATGCTATCTTATTATATGTTCAAAATTTAGTCAAATTTGGGGTGGTGTGTTTAGTTTTCCTAGGTGAATGGGGTGATCTCCAGTCCATGTGGGACTTGAGATACCCATACGGCCATGCCCTGGTTTGGGTCATGAGATACATGGCATAGGTTCTTACAAATATGAACCTAAGAAGCTAGATCTTGGCTTGAAGAATAGAACCACACCTCCTATAAAACTATACACTGGTATTGGAATTAAAGGCCCTCCCATCTCATTTGCAGTTTGCATTCTTAGGGGATAAAAATACCTAACCAGTGATCATTGTGGTAGATTTGGCAGAAGTAGGTGAAAGTTTTAACATCGGTATTGAAGAAATTCAGGAGAGTTATTGGGTGGACCATTGCAGATATTATAGGGATTCCACCAGGTACATGTACACACAAGATACAACTTGAGCCATACAACATTCCCAGTACTGAGTGTTAGAGATGACTGAACCCTCCTATATAAAAGGTGGTGAAAAGGAGATAATCAAGTTGTCAGATGTTGAGGTAGTTTTTCCCATTGTAGATAGCAAGTGGGTAAGCTTGGTTCAATGTGTGCCAAAGAAAAGGGGAATCACAATGTCTCCAAATAAAAAGAATAAATTAGTACTGATGAGGATAGTGACCTATTGGAGAGTCTACATAGATTACAGAAAGCTGAACAAGTGGACAGAAAAGGACCACTTCCCTAAGTCTTTCACAGCTCAAATGTTGGACAGACTAGTAGGCAAGGGTTGGTACTATTTCTTGATGGGTATTCAGGTTACAATAAAATCAAGATTGCACCCGAAGACCAAGAAAAAACTACATTTACTTGCCTCTATTGGACCTTTGCATTCAAGAGGATGCCGTTCGGATTATGTAATGCACCTGCCACTTTTCAGAGATGTATGATTTCCATATTCTATGATATAGTGGAAGAAACGATCGAAGTATTCATTGATGACTTTTTTGTGGTTGGGGATTCATTAATGGTTGTTTGGCCCATTTATCCAATGTACTGAAGAGATATGAAGAGTTCAATTTGGTGCAAAATTGGAAAAAAATATCACTTCATGGTGAGAGAAGGTATCGTTCTAGGGCACAAGCTCTCCAAATATGGCATTTAGGTGGACAAAGCGAAGATTAAGGTAATTGAGAAATTGCCACCGCCAATGTCAGTTATAGGTATACAGAGCTTTAAGGGTTATGTAGGCTTTTATAAGAGGATCATCAAGAACTTTATAAAATTACAAATCCTCTATGCAAGATTTTAGAGAAAGAGGTGAAATTTGTGTTTGATGATACTTGTCTCAGGGCTTTCAAATGCCTAAAGGAACGATTGATTTTGGCACCCATTTTTAAGTCTTCTGACTGATCTACACCATTTAAGGTAATATGTGATGCAAATGGAGTGGATGATACAAGTACGATCGTGATTGTGGATCAATACGTAAAGACTCGAGGTCGGGTGGCTGCCCAACCAATGGAAAAAGCTTTGAAGTGTAGAGAATAAGTCCCAACACTCCAAAGCCATCCAATATGCACACTCCAAGGCCTCCCTTTTGTCTTGGCTCATTAAGGACATTCTTGTCATTTTGTATTAAGTTGAAACCTAGGCTATAAATAGGACATGTTAGGTCATTTTTTCATAACTTAAATGATATTTTGAGAGCTCTTTGAGAGTGTTCATACAAGTGTGGATATCACTTGTGACAAGTGTGGAATCACTTGTGTTGGTTGCTTGTTTTGAAACGTTGGTTGCTTGGGGATTCCGTTCCCTTGAGCTCACGGTAAGAACTTGATGTTATTTGTCTGAATTCTTGGGTCTTAGTGTTCAATAAACACTTTGGTTCATAGTGTTTGTGCATTGTATGTCAAGTTATCTATCATTCTATCTTATTATTGTTGTTGTGTTCATTCTCGGTTTTGGGTGTCCAAACCTGAGACCTTGTTATGTCATTTTTGTTCTTGTTATTATGTTGTAATCTTAGTTTGTGGATCGCTTATTATAGGTGTTGAACACCTTAGAATCTTGTTGTTATCGTGCTTGTATTGTTATTGTGTAGTAAATCCGAGAGGGGTCACCAAAAGAGGTCCTTGGTTCTTCAAATCGTGGACTGTTTTGAGTGTGTTTTCTTGTCTTCTTGAGTGTGTTTTCTTATCTTATTGATAATTCTGGTATCAGTGGACTTAGGTGTTATCCTAGGACAAAGAAGAAAAATATATCTTGCATCCCATCTACTATGCTAGAAAAGCTTTAAACCCCTCACAGAAAAATTATACAATTACAGAACAAGAGCTACTAACAGTGGTTTTTTCTTTCAAAAAATTTTAGTCTTATTTGATTGGGCCTAAGGACATAATTCACACTAACTATATAGACTTGAGATACTTGATGTCAAAGAAAGATGCCAAACCAAGATTGATTCGTTGGGTCTCTTGCTGCAAGAGTTTAACTTTGAATTAAAGGATCGAAAAAGGAAAAAAAATCAGGTTGCAGATCACTTATCTAGACTTAAGAGGAGGAGATAATTCAGAAACAAAGGGATAATCTTGAGATAGATGATGATTTTCCAGATGAGCGGGTGTTGGTGGCATCTAAAGATTTAATTCCCTAGTTTGCTGATTTTACCAATTATTTAGCAAACGATCTTATTCCAGAAAACTTATCCTTCCAGCAACAAAGAAGATTTATGCATGAGGTAAGGAAGTTCTTTTGGGATGAGCCGTACCTATTTAGGATTTGTGCTGATGGTGTGATTCGGAGTTGCATTTCATAGGTAGAGATGATGAGCATTCTGGAAGCTTGTCATTCATCACCAGTTAGGGGTCACCATAGTGGCACACGCACAACCCATAAAATTTTGCAGTGTGGGTTTTACTGGACTTTAATTTGTAAGGATGCTCATGATTTGTGCAAGCCTATGACCAATGTCATTGTTAAGGCAACATTTCACGGCGCCATGAACTCCTCATGACACCTATTCTAAAGTTGGAGTTGTTTGATGTGTGGGGGATCAATTTCATGGGCCCATTTATGAGCTCCTATGGCATGAGATACATTATAGTAGCGGTTTAATATGTTTCAAAATAGGTGGAGGTAGTTGCTCTTCTAGATAATGAAGGTAGAATAGTCACCGCCTTTTTGAAAAAAAATATCTTTTCTCAATTTGGCACTCCACGTGCAATTATCAGTGATAGTGGGTCTCACTTCTGCAACTGCTTGTTCAAAGCCATGCTTGATAGATATGGTGTAAAGCATAAGGCGTTGACACCTCACCATCCTCAGACAAGTGGGATAGTAGAAGTCTTCAATAGAGAGATAAAGTCTATCTTGGCAAAGACTGAATGCCAATAGGACTGACTGGTCTAGAAATTTATACAACGCATTATGGTCCTATTAGATAGCTTATCAGACCCCCATAGGTGCATCTCTATATCATCTTGTATATGACAAGGTATGTTATTTGTCGGTTGAGCTTGAGCATAAGGCACTATGAGTATTGAAAAGGCTAAATTTTGAGTGGCGTGATGCAACAAACTTGAGGTTGAGCAAGATTGATGAGTTGGATGAATTCCAACCCCGTTCTTATCAGAGCTCGACCATATATAAAGAAAGAATGAAGTTGTATCATGACAGAAAAATTAAGAAAAGAGTATTTGCACCCGGTGATTTGGTCTTGTTGTATAATTCAACACTCTACTTATTTCCTGGTAAGCTAAAATCTAGGTGGACTGGACCATTCACTGTGGTTAAGCTATTCTCACATAGTGTGAGAGAAATAAAGCATGATAGTAATATCTCGTTCAAGGTAAACGGGCAGCGAGTGAAGCACTATATGGAAAACCTGGAGGAAGTTAGAGTCTATGTTGATATGGACTTTAGTGAAGTCTGAGTATCCAAGGGAATTGGGTCATGCCGCGATGGTAAATCAGGCTCTTCTTGGGAGGCAACCCAAGGTACAAAGACGCTTAGTGCGTCCCAGGTATGTTCTTACTTCCTTTTGTTTTGTATTATTTTAGAGTATTAGGGATAGTGAGCAGTTTTTAGTTGGGGATGGCGTATACCATAGATGCCGTGGGTTTTTTCTCCGTGCTTCTTTTCCTATCGGTCACGATATGGTTGTATAATCGGCATGTCTAGGGTAAATTTGTGTAGTATTGTATTTTGTTTCACACTGTGTTGTGTTTTATTGTAATTAAGTATTTAGGGCATTAGTCATGTTTTAATTGATTTTTAATACCCCTCTAAATTTTGTGTTTTAGAATTGTCTGAATGTACATATGTGTGAAAAATGTGAATATTGTTATGGCATTAGGATTAGGGACATGATAATCACTTGCTAACAATTGCATAAAACGGATAAGTAGTAGCTTGTAATATTGACTTTGTGTCATGTGTGTGTGAGATGCTACTTAGTTCCCTTTGTGTGTTGAACCAGAACTTACTCGGTTGGTCTTGCCTAGGTTGAAGGATAGTCAGTTAGGAAAGAATCATAGGTCATTTTTTATTTTAGTCCACTTTGAGCCTAAATTACCTTCCATGTGTGAATTATATCCCTTGATCCCTAAGTTTGATCCTAATGGCCTATTTTTCTTATTTTTACCTTTCAACTTCCCATTTATGTTACAATAGACCTATTTTGGCCCTGGTCCTCCTCGGACATTGTGCACCTCAACTAAGGAAAATCACCTAAGTTGAGAGTGGCTATCATAGGGGTACGTTATGTAAAGAAGGTATGAGTAAGGAAAAAATAAAAGAAAAAAAAAGTAGGGCTGGGTGTGGTAGAAAAAGCTGAAAAAAAGAAAAAAAGTGTGAAAGAGTGAAAAATAAAG
This sequence comes from Capsicum annuum, assembly GCF_002878395.1. Lineage (NCBI taxonomy): Eukaryota > Viridiplantae > Streptophyta > Magnoliopsida > Solanales > Solanaceae > Capsicum > Capsicum annuum. The sequence goes on from NC_061113.1 coordinate 199,124,217, forward strand.
AGTAAAGGAACACACCCAATCTAAATGTTCTTTAAAATAAAAAGGTGGAATACAGAAAAAATTGGTTCATAAGTGAGACCCCAAGGTTAGTGTAGTGCAAAGGAGGCTTAGTCAATTGATATGTCTATACGTACCATACCAGCCGAGAGAAGTCCTATAGTAATCCTACCTTGACTGCCTGAATGCTGAGATAAAGAAAATAAGGGCAAGCCTATGGTATTTGATGCACATTGATTGGAACTTCTCTTATGAGTGTGAGTGCCTCTTGACTGTTCTTACATTGATATGCATTAATCCATATGAGTGATTGGGACTTATTTGTTGTGAGGGCATATAAGTCATATTGTTAGTTGATTGCGTGTTTGGGTAGTGTAACTTGTACATATGCATGGTTGTCTGTTACTAATGTAATGCCATACCTTGATCCCATTGTGTCACATTATTGTGCTTCGTGTTTATACACAGTTGGTTTTGAAAAGTGAGATTGGAAGGGGTGTTACGATTTGAGCTTAAAGTGTTGATTGGCTGCCTTGAATAACTTAGATTCTCCTAATTAAGAGTTTTGTGGGTTTTGTTGTGTTTTGTTTCCTGAGGACATGCAAACGTTTTAAGTTGAGGTGTTGATGTGTTATAGAAATATAACACTTTTGATGCTTAAAACAAGGAAAATATGCAAGTTTCTAAGGTTGTTTTGTTATATATGATCCATTTTGGGTATGTTTTGTAGAAAACTAGATTTTGGATGCCAAGTTCGTGAAAAAGAGGGAAAAAGGGGTTTTGGTTACTTATGTGTAACTCCCTCCATTTTTAGGATAGAGTTTGAAGCATCGTTCTTACGTGTGTACTATAATCCCAATCATTAATTTTTGAATTCATATGTAATGATCTTTTTACTAGTGTGTGAAGTGCTTTCAAGGTAAAAAGTATTCATAGGAATCACTTAGAACAAAGTTGATCTAAGAACCTTTCATTCGTCCAAAGTTTGATATTTGATTATACAAGGGTCTACTTTGACTATGTATAACTTTTGATGTAAGTAGAATTTTGCAGCTTCAGACCCAACATGTTGTAGATGATTGAATTAGCTTTCCTATAATATCAATTTTGCCTTAATATGACACCCGAGCGAAAAGTTATGGCTATGCAAAGGGTCGTGCATCGCCTGACAAACCACAGAGGGCCACTGGAAAGGGTGTGCGATTGGCCATGCAACGCCCACTTAAGGGCTATGGGATTGGCCATGCAACGCCCGCTTAAGGGCTATGGGATTGGCTGTGCGTTACCTGGGTCATTGCACAGTGCCAAAAGTGCTTTGTTTTGACATAATTAAGGGTGTTGAAGTCTTTTCACACCCCTAAACTATCCCTAATCACCATTAAACGAATTAAGGGGTTTAAAACATGTTATTTCCAATCCATTCACCCTAAAATAATTAGTGTACAATTGAAAAACCCTCCTCTCTCCCTAAGAACAAAATTCAATCCCTTTTCTCAAGAAATCAAGAATTCAAGATTCCAAGTTCAAGAAACCCTCAAGTAATCTTTAAGAAAACATCTATTAAGGTGTATGGGAGTTCATCCATGGGTCCCTTTTCTCCTATGGAGCCCAAAAATCTTATTTTCAATTAAAGTATGGATTTTTCAATTATTATGACATTTTATATGTTCAAGATGCATTTAAATCATGTTCTCCTAAGTAATTTGACTCAATTCATGCCCTAGTATGATCCCATGAAAAGATTGGTTATCTCATGTCTCAAGTTTCAATTTCCCATGTCGTGTTCAATTGAATTTCATGTCTAAATATTGAATTGTGAATTTAGCCATGTAATCATGTTGTTTTCATATGTTTTAAGGCATTCCCATGTTCAAGTTCATAATTCCCAATGTTTGATGAAATGTCTATGCTTTTGGGTCTTTGAACCATAATCAGTTATTACAGTATTTCAAGTTTGATATCATATTTTATACTCATTCAGTGCTGGTGGGTTATGAACACCCAATACCTATGTGATTTACATAAATTCAGATTTTCAAGTATTCAGGTAGTTAATTCATAAATCTTATCAGTATACTCAGATATTCAATTCATGATGAGCATTATCATTCAGTCAGTTATTATGATCAGTTGTTTGTTCGGTTAATCTTAATTTAGTTCAGTAATCAGTGTCAGTTCAGTTAGGAGTAGGATTTAGCACCGAGCGAACTTAGGGATGGGGGATCACCCGCCAGCTAGGATTGGGTCCTTAAAAGCAGTCTCGAAGTTCCAGAACTATGTAGAAAATGTAGGATTATGAGATGTCACCCGCCAGTTTAGGACTGACATTCTCTGAGATGTCACCTGCCAGTTTAGGACTGACATTGTCTTAGGGGTCACCCGCCAGTTTTGGAATGACTCCCTAGTCCTTGGGGACACCAATTGAGTGGATCTGCACTGCCATGTGTTAGGAACCGTGGAATGGTACTGACACCCTTCAAATTGGGGTTACAGGTTGGACCCCAATTAGCTCAGACTAGCGCATGTCAGTTAGATAATACCTCCCACAATCTCAGTAAAGTATTCAGTGTGCTCTCAGTATAGGTTTTCTTGACCAAGTGTATAGACTTTTCGTTATTTAGTTATACAGTTATCAATCTTTCAGATTACAGATTTATCTCACTATAGATTTATGCTTAGTCTTGCATTCTTAGATATTATAGTTTTCATACATTCATGCTCAGATATTTCATGTTGTTCAGCTAGTCCTTATCTCATATGCACAGTAACCCATAGTTTTAGTCTAGTTATTCCAACTAAGTATAGTTCAGTTTTACATAATCAGTATTCAGATATTAGTTATTCAGTATTCAGTTATCAGCTATTTAGTGTTCGAATATCGGTAGTTCGTATTCATATATTAGCTACTCTATATATACGCATTAGTTATCCCTTTAATTAGATTTCAATCATTCTGTTACCCATGCATTTGTTAATCAGTTAATTAGATCAACTCAGTACATGTATGCTTGGTTTCGTATGTTCATTTATTCATATTTTACCGCCTCCCAGCTTTAGTTCTACTTATTCTACAAAAGTAAAGTTTTAAGAAACTAAGTGTAGTGATTCACCAGCTTACCAAATTATGTTTGTTACTCATGATTTAAGGTACTTCAAATTTCAATTGATTTCAGTCTCTTGGTGAGTCTACTTGCACTTAGCATGCATGTTTTAAGATTAAGTATTTAGTTTTACGTATTACATTCACCCACGCTTATTCAGTATATTCCACAAGTATTGATCCACATATACGTCTGTATGGCTATATTTTTTTATAATGTAGCTACCAGTTGTAGCCCGCACATCATGATCAGACAATTGCAGTTTTCAGTCAGCAGGTGATGAGTTCCCCTATTTTAGGGACTCCAGTCATATGTTTTTCATGTAATTTATCTTTATTATTTATGTGTATTGATTAATGATAGTTGGAGGCATGTCCCATCTATCTATAGTCAGCATAGTAGAGGCTTTATAGATATCAGTCAGAGTCAGTCATGTAATTTAAGTTTCTTTCTTCAACTTTATCATGATGTAAACTATATCTATATTTTCTTATTCAGATTTCATTATGATTATGTTTCCGCACAGTAGAACTAGCTATTTAATATATTGAATCAGTTGGTCAAGCAGTATGCCAGCTCATGGGTTAGCTTGGGATCACTTGTGGTTTGAAGCATTGTGTTACGACAAGTGGGTATCTCGAGTAGTGACATTATGTGAACAATAATGGGTGTTCATGACACTTTACGAATTGTTCGTGACCAAAACATGTGCGGGAATTGAAGAAGAGCTGAAAAATAACTTCTGATACTTGCTAAATCAACATGCGGGCTGCATGTAGTACATGTGGATCGCATGTGGGAAGAGCATATGTCAAAAGTCCAAAATCCTAAGAGCTAACTTGCAGGAAATTTTGGTTTGTGTACATATGGTTAGTACATACGCCCAGCCATGTAACACATGCGCCCATGGCCAGGCCGCACGTGGTGACCACATGTAGCCACCGACCTTTTTTTCTCCTATTTCATTCGGGAGTTGGTTTTAGGGTTTCCTCATGTACTATAAATATCCCTTATATATTTTTAATAAAATTTATGCACTCTTGATACTCACAAATATTTTGAATTCTGAGATTCAATTTTAGTCTTGGAATTCTCTTGTATTAATTTTGGTTGATTAATTCAGTTACGATTTTGGGTTTTTACTTGTGATTGTTGTGATTTCATCTTATGCTTTCCATTATGAATGTTGTTGATTATTCACAAGTATGAGCGGCTAAAAACCCTTAGCTAGGGTTGTGGAAACCTCGATGGATTGATGAAGTAGGGGAAGTGTTATTGTTGTTCTGAACCGATACTAACGTATGTATTGTATTATATTCACTTTTAATAGTTATCTTAGCGATTGCAAAAATTAGGATACCACCTAGATTATTGCTACTTAATCCAAAAGAGGAGTAGTGACTCGGAAAAGATAATGACAACAGTAATTTGGAGTTTAACTGTCGATCCATGATGCGCAGTGAAAACACAACACTTTTGATGCTTAAAATAATTTTTAGTAGATATAAGGTGGTTTTGTGCTTGTTGCAGGTAAGACGGGTTAATAAAAGCCTGGGACTAAAATTGGAAGAAAAAGACCTGAAAAAAATGAAGTCTGCAGATGATACAAGTCACCTTATGAGTCATCAACACATTATATGGCTCATAGGTTTACTCATAGTCACAATAGAACAAAAGGCCAAGAAGAAATGCTAAGTGAAAAAAAGATACGACTCAGTCATACAAGTTGTCAGATGAGGATACAAGTCGTGTCAAGAAACCGTAAAGAGAACAAAACCTTAGGCTGCTATTCAGAGTTTAAGTTACAGAAGAATACGAGTCATAAGACTTAGTACACTTGTATGGGTAAATCGTAAGCAGACTAGTGTTCAGAGAAAAAATATAGTACACATACTTGGATAGTAAGTTCACAAAATCCTCTATGAGATTAGCCTTATTAAAATATAATGATTTCTCGATAGATCAATCTTGCATTCACCATTGATATTGCATTATTTTGGAACTTGGGTGGGAATTTTATCTATTTCAGGCCAACCATACAAAATTTATCCAAAATGGTGTATTATAATTGCTCCAGCAATTCATTTTGTCTATTTCTTCCGTCCATGTTACCCTTGAAATTCCACTATTATAAGTGAGTAGTTTATTTGGTATAGATAGACCTGAAGAATTTTTATCATTCAAAATCTTGTTTAATGTAGTAGGCTTCATAAGATCAACAAATTTTAATTTATTCCTATTTTTCCTTCGATTATCTCCCTTCATAGGCAAATCTTTAGGCTCAGGTTCATTGGTTTATGGCACAACGACTTCAGAAGAGTTCAGGAATTCTGAGGATATGGGGTTAGGAAAAGAATTTTAAGGGTGGTGTAAGGCTAGGTTTTAGGCGAAGGCATGAGAGAGAAGAGAGCTATGACTCATTCATAGGCTTTTCCTTTTTTTTCAATATCATTCAAACCTTCATATGTATTTCATCATTAATCGTTCCATCTTCATCTTTTTTTCTGAGAAAAAATCATACACTCATTTCATAAAAGAATGAGAAAAATCTAAATAATCAACAAGCCACAAGTTAAGAAAATATAACTTTTTGAATGAAAAATCACAAAGTTAAAAAAAAATTGAAATAATTTTTTATTAAAGTTTTTAATTTTTAAAAAACTTAATTCAACGGAGTAACCAATCCAATGGTCTAAAAGCTAAAAAATTTTAATAGTCTTTTTTCAAATTGATACCAACTCTTTGGATATACGTTGTTCTTTTTCTATCAGTTCAAATGTATATATATCTTCTGATTTTACTGCGACAAATGTTTTACATTTTTATATTTAGTTTGAACTTAAAGAATACCTAGAATGAATTTTTGAGTTCTTTGATTGATGTTGAATTTTTTTGTTTGGACTGTAAGAATTAATGTTTATTTTGATTTAATGTTTTCACTAATTGTAAGAATTTCAGCTTTGATTGGTGTGTTGGGTTTGTTGGGTGATGGATATGGCGAAGAAGAAAAAATTAAATGTACTGGTGAAGAAATTGATGGCGATAATGGTGGTATGTGGTGAAGAAGAAGAAGAAGAAGAAGAACCGATGGTGATATGGTGATGGTAAGAGCAAAGAAATGGTGGTGATGATGGTCAGACATAATTTTTTGATGAGATGTGATATGGAGTGAATGGGTTTAGCGATAAAGAAAATGTATTAGTGAAATTTTTAATGATTAATTAGGGGCTAATAGTGCAAAATATAATTAATAAAAAAGTTAATAAATAAATTAAAAAAGTTATAACAATTATAATTTCTGACATGGCATCGATGTAATGATGACATGGTGGGAGATTGTAAAACACCACATATTGTGAGAGTGGTTTATACGTTTCTGGGTGGTATAAATTTACTTTTAATATGTATAATAGGCCACTTCAATAATTTACGTGTGTCTCGACTTTTGAGATATAGTTTAAGGTGGTTCTAATATCTTTTTCCTTTTGATTTTTAGTACCTTTACCATGACCTATCAGCAATTACATCGAGACATTATTATCTATATTTGAAAGTCAAAAATTCATTCGTATTATTTTATTTTATATTTTTATTTATCTATTATATTAAAAATATTCTTTTATTAGTATTCCACCCAGTGTTTGATACTTGAATTGGAGCCCAACTAAATTTAAATTCATATGAAAAGCCCCATATTGGGGGGGAGGCGGTAAAGTACTTCCTAACAAAAGGTACTGCATACTAAAAAAGACTCGAACCTAAAATCACTGAATAAAGATGAAGGAGTACTTACCTCTTCACCACAGGTAAAAGTAGATTTTTACTTTTATGTACTTGTTCACTTAACATATCAAGAGAAATATAATTTATTTTTCATGTTTTATCTTAATTTAACGTTAACTACTCCTTTTTTTAAAGTCAATAGAGATTATACATAAATTACTATAAATTTTATGTCAAAATATGTCTTTTATTATTGTCTTTCAAGAAGAATTCAAAATTCATTATGAAAAATAAAAATAAATAAAGGAAGTACTTTTTAAAAAGAATTGAAATGCAACCATCTCTTTAATTCAAGGCCTATCAAAATTATTTTATCTAAAAAAGGAATGAAAATGGTGACAAGCTAATGCATGATAATATTCATCAATAATAACAATATATAGTATTCGTCAATAATATACTTTATGTAATTTCTCAAATAAAGTAAAAAAATAATAAAGTATATACAAATTTTACTTCTATCTCATAAAGATAGAGAGAATGTTTTTAAGAAAAAAATTCTTTTGAGCCTAAATAAATCATGAGCTCCTTTTGTCTCTAACTTGGACACTTCTGAGAAGAAACTCGTATTATTTCTAATCCTTGTAATCTATTAAGGATCTTGTATCCTAATGTGATGACCACTATATCATCACGCCATGTAGGCAACACATGGCATAAATTTGTTCATATAAAAGATCCACAAAGGAAAAAGACTAGTCCATAGTCGAACATTCTAGACACATAAATAGAGTTTTCTTGGAATATTTTAGAATTTTTTTGATTTGCATGGAATATCCTTGGAAGGACTTGTACACAATTTATATTTGTAAATTAGTCTCTATATAAGTAGCATAAATAGAGGGACATCTATTCGCAAATCATCAAACAAATAATTCAAGTCCTATATGATACAAATCTTTCTAATAATTCTCTTGTATTCTTTCTATCATTCTTTTAGCGATTTCTAGTATCTTAGCATAGCAAAATCGTTAATAAATGGTGCAAGAACCTGGGCAAGTTGTCAAGTACCACACTTGTGCTTAGTTATAGATTAAGAATGTGACTAATTACTAAAGATAATTTAAGCAACCTCATTAGTCATAAAAGTATAATCTAAATTGTTGTTTTTCAATCCTTTAATATCTTACTAAATCAATGTTAGGTTCTAATGAAATGTGAATGAAAAATGAAGAAAAAGTGAAAGTATGTGTTCACTTTATAAAGGAGTGTTTCTCCCACATTGGTGGGAGAAAGGAAAATCCTTATGCTTAAATACAGAAACACTCATTCATGTGGAGAATGACGAAAGAAGAGGACAAGCCTTGCACCTAGAGTTGTCAATATGGGTCAGCCCAATCCATTCGGGCTAGCCCACACGGGCTTTGAGTTTGACAGACCAGGTCGGGATGGTCCATCAAAATGATGGCTCAAAAAATACCAAGAGCACATGTAATACCCTGAGAGTACACCCTGGATGCCACACGGTGCTTACAGCCACGAAGGATTCGCAAGCTAACCCATGCTGGTACCTGCTGTGAGCATTGAATAAAATAATAAAAAACATGTGTGGAATTTACCTGGAGATGCCAGAAGGTTTTAGAAACTGAAAATCAATATTGGATCATAGTTTAAAACGTCTAAAACATACTATCAATATTGATAAAATAAATGATAATAACGACTGAAAACTGACTATCTGTCTGTACTAGTTTGAAAGCCTCTAAACTGACTGAATGTAGAGTTAATGGGACAAGTACCCAACTAACTCCAGCTAACTAAATAACTGGAATGAGACACTAAAATAAATATAAAATGTCCTCAAAACACGAAGACTCACCACTGTTGTTGCTGCTGATGGACTGGAAAGTCTAAGTACGGTTAAGAGCCTGAGTGTCTGAACCTATGATACGAGACATCATAGCACAAAAAACGGGTATGCGGTCAGTACTTTGAATATACTGGTATGCTAAATGAGGTTATGCTGGTATGCATTGCTCATATGCAGGAATAATAATAATAACTGATTGAATAAATTGCATGAGATAACTGATGTATAGTATGTGAGGAAACTATAAAATCTGAGAATGCATGACCAAGAAAATGACATGATACTGGCATAGTCTGTAAACTGAAATACTGAAATACTAATATTGGATAACTAATAACTGTATACCATGGCCAAGCAAGCCTGAAAACTAAACTCTGAACTGAATACCGGACTGAGACTGTGAGAGCTATCATCTAACTGACATGCCCCAATAAAAGCTAATTGGGGTCCAACCTGTGACTACAGTTGAAAGGGCGTCAGTACCGTGCCACGGGTACTAACACTAGCTACGTGGATCCACTGAAATAAAATCTCGAAGGACTAAAGAGTCACCCCCTACAGGTAGGTGATCTAGTGAGATATGGGTCAACCCTCAACTAGCAGGTTAAATTCTCTAATCTATGGTGGCTACGTAGTTCCAAAAAGCTGGGACTGCTACTAAAGGTCACACCCTCAACTGGCAGGTGAGCCCTCATCCATGGGTTTGCTCGGTGATAAATTCTACTCCCAACTGAACTAACTTTAATTACTGGACTGAGCTGAACGTACTAACATAATGTAATGATTGGACTGATAATACTCTAATATATCCAAACCATTCTGGAAATACTGAAATAAAGTAAAAAGCTAAGTTATCGGGTATTTATAACCCCTAGGACTCAATAGCAAAATCAATAAGAACACATAAGAGCATTTAAAATCATAATAAGTAAGCATTATCCTAAACACTTGGGGTTCATGAGTTAAAGTATGGAAATAGTTTAAAACATATGCTAGTAACATAACTTCAATACTACAATCATGGGTTAAGGATTTAACATACAAATTTTCATCCTTCAAACATGGTATAAAGTCAAAATTCATGGAAGTTCATGGATAATATTCATAATAACATGTAAAAAATCAAATCTTTGAACTTGGAAAACTGATTCTTGGACTCCACAGGTAAAAAGGGTCCATGGATGAACATCTAACATACCTTAATTGAAGAATTCTTGGTGATTTTCTTGAAACTTGTGCTTGAATCTTAAAGGTCTAGGGTTTGTTCTTGAGAGAGAATAAATTTCATTGAGAGAAATTGTGAATAATGGGGCATTTAATGGACCATTGGGGTTTTAGTTTCATGCTTTGAACGAATTTGGGTGAGGAAAAAAGATAAGACTACCCTTGGAATTTAAAATTCGTAACTGGAACGCCAATTGGGCCTTCACCGCAACGCGCCAAGGCTATCATTGTGATTTCCACCGTGATGCGGTGCAATCGCGGTGACTTGCTAGAATCTGACGATTGATAATTTAATCTTCACCACGACACGGTGACCCCTCCATCGTAATACTCACCGTGATGCAGTCCAATTGCAATGAGCTACTATTTTGAAAATCCAAACATGGTCCAAACCTCATTCGAAAAATCCAAAACTTACCTGAGACATACTACTTACACCCCTGAACATGATTCAACTCAAAAAATTACATCTCGGGGTTGGGAAGGTTACTTTAAAAAAATCAACGAAGTTAAGAGGCCACAAATAAAACTAAGTCTCCAACACTTAGCCAAATTTCCAGGTTCTAAGACTCTTGTACATGTACTATGGGCTGAATTGAGCTAAGACAATTATGAGGTATTATAATATCTCCTCGTTGGGAATATTTGTCCTCGAATGAGACTTATTAAGCTGAGAATACGGAGGTACTGAGATAACATACCAATTATGCATAACTGAAAATATGACTACATGACTAAGTCTGAAACATGGAGAATGACTGAACTAATTTGTGCTGCAATGACATAAACATAATTATATCGCTGGAACTGAGAATAAAAAGGAGGATCTCTAGGAAAATTGTTACCTTGAGTTGAATCTGAGTTTACGGAGAAATGGTGAGGGTACTTGGTACGCATGTCTGCTTCCCAAGTAGCTCCCTCAATGGATTGATACCTTCAAAGAACTTTGACCAAGGGAACTTCTTTGTTTCTTAGTCTGCGAATCTGGCGATCTAAGATTTCAACTGGGTGTTCTTCGTAAGAAAGTTCGTTCTAAATACCTAAGATCACTAAGTAACAATGACCGCTGGATCACCATACACTTCTTTAATAAATAAAAATAGAACACTAAATGCACTGATGCCAAACCTGCAGACAACTCAAGATCATAGGCTACCTTCCCAAAATAACTCAAGATCCTGAAAGGGCCTATATATCAGGGACTGATATTCCCAATTTTGCCAAATCTCTTTACTCCCTCTATGGGAAAGATCTTTAAATATACTAAATCACCAATCTCAAACTCGAGATCCTTTCTTCTCACATTTGCATAAGATTTCTGTTGACTTTGGGCTGTCTTAAGCCTCTCCCTGATCAATTGAACTTTCTCCAAAGCATCGAACACTAAATCTAGCCCTACCAACGCTATCTCACCACCTCAAACCAACCAATAGGAGATCTATATCTCCTCCTATATAGAGCCTTAAATGGATCTATTTGAATACTGGAATGATAGTTGTTGTTGTAGGCGAACTCAATCAATGGCAAGTGATCATCCCAACTACCCTTAAAGTTGATAACATAAGCTCTCAATATGTCCTCTAAGGTCTGAATGGTCCTCTCTGCCTGACTATCTATCTGAGGGTGAAAGGTTGTACTGAGATGAACTTGGGTACTAAGAACCTTCTAAAAAGCCTTCCCAAAATGAGAGGTAAACTGAGTACCTCTATCTAAAATAATGGATAATGAGGCTCCATGTAATCTAACCAACTCTTGAATATAGATCTTGGCATAATCCTCGACTGAATAAGAAGTATGGACTGGTAAGAAATGGGCTGATTTGGTCATCCTGTCCACAATGACCCAAATCGAATCATGCTGACAATGAGAACAAGGAAAACCCGTTATAAAGTCCATGTTCACCTCTTTCCACTTCTAAGTAGGAATACTGAACACCTGCATAGTGCCACTAGACCGTTGGTGCTCAACTTTAACCTGCTAATAATTAGCACACTTGGCTACAAACTCAAGAATATCCCTTTTCATACCGCTCCACCAAGAGATTTTCTGCAAATCACTATACATCTTAGTAGTTCCTGGGTGAATAGAGTAACTTGCATCATGCACTTCTATGAGAATCCGCTGTCTTAAATCGTCTACACATAGCACACACGGTCTACCTTGGCAGCCCAACACACTATCTCTCCCTTGGGAGAAAACCTCTATTTTTTTATCTCTGACTGACTCTTTTAACTTGACAAATCTAGGAACTTTATCTTGCTTTTCTATTACTTCAGCCACCAAAGAAGATTCCAAACTATTCTAAACCTACGCACTACCCTCAGCTGAGTCAACTAAATGAATGCCTAATCTAGCCAACTGATGAACCTCCGAAACTAACTTCTTATCACTCTTGACATGACCAACACTACCCATCAACAATCTACTGAGGGCATCTTTCACTATATTGTCCTTACTCGGATGATACAAAATACTCATATCATAATCTTTCAATAATTCTAACCACCTTCTCTGATAGAATTTAACTCTCTCTACGAAAACACATACTATAAACTCTTGTGATCCATGAACACATTAAAATGCACCCCATACAGCTAATGCCTCCAAATTTTTAAGGCAAACACAACAACTGCTAACTCAAGATCATGGGTAGGGTAATTCTTTTAATGGGGATTAAGTTGTCTAGAGGTGTAGGCTATGACCTTACTTTTCTAAATCAACACACAAGCCAAACCAACTCTGAAAGCATCACAGTACACAACAAACCCATCTGGTAATGTTAAAACTAGGGCTGAGGTAAGTTGAGACTTCAACTCTTGAAACCTCTTCTCACAAGAATTTGACCACTAAAATTTGAATTTCTTCTGAGTCAATCTGGACATAGGGGATGCAATAGATAAAAACCCTTAAACAAACCATCTGTACTAGCCAGCCAAACCTAAGAAACTCTCGGTGTCTAATGAAAAAATGGGTCTGGGCCAATTTCTCACTGCTTTGGTCTTTTAAGGGTCAACTCTAATGCCATTAACGAAAATAATATGTCCAAGGAAAGATATTTATCTTAGCAAAAATTCATATTTATTGAATTTTATGAACAATTAATAAGCTCTAAGAGTCTGTAATACTATTTTGAGGTGGTCTGCATAATCATTTTCATTACGAGAATAGACAAGGATATCATCTATGAAGACTATAATGATCATATACAAGTAATACTTGAACATTCGGTTCATCAAGTCTATGAAAGCTGCTGGGCCATTCGTTAGATCAAAGGACATGACTCGGAACTTGAAGTGACCATATCAGATTTTGAAAGTAATTTTCGATATGTCATATTCTCTTATCCTGAGCTGGTGATAGCCAGATCTGAGGTCTATCTTAGAGAAATAACTGGCACCCTGAAGTTGGTCAAACACGTCATCGATTTTGGGGAATGGGTACTTAGTCTTGATAGTGACTTTGTTCAACTGATGATAATCAAGACATATTCTGAGGGAACCGTCATTCTTACACATGAAGAGGACTGCAGCACCTCATGGGGAAATACTGGATTTGATGAATCCCTTATCTAAGATATCTTTCAATAGATATGTTATTTCATGAATAGCATAAGAATACTCTAGTTGTTCTAGTTAGATGGTAGTGACCTTGTTCGCTCATATTAAGATTTAGCTGACCTTAGATATGCATAATTATGAAATTAGCCTTAGATGCTCGAGATGAATTAAGAGTAATACTTGAGGAAGAGTTGTATCATAGGACTATGGTGTATGATAAACCTCTAAAATATGATTTAGATAACTTAGTCTAGTCCCGGGTAGAAGTTAGACTTGAAGAGATAACTCAGGATATTAGAAGCAAGATTTGACCCACCTTAAGATTGGATTATGTTCAAGCCTAGTGAGTAAACTAATATTTGTGCAAACGAATCCCCTTGTGCTAGAATTGTGAATAATGCTAATAAAGAGGGATTCTAAAAAGTATAAACATGGCTTGTAGTTGATCATACTAATGATCATGTTAAGCCCGGTAATGTATTTAGTTTTCATACCATATGAATATACTTATTCATGCACCTACTAATATAATGCATTGATAATAAATGGTGAGGTACCATGATGTGTCTTTTCTTACCTCTGATACCTCTATTCTTTGTAGGGTTTGCCTTTGTTATAGATTTGGCTATATATATACACATTGGTGTCAAGATGAATATTGATAATATGATGATTCTTGGTACATTCAAAGGATATATTCATAATATAATGATACCCGGTACATCTGGAGAATATATTGATAATATGATGATGTCTGGTACATTTGGAGGATATATTGATAATATGATTATGTGCGGTACATCCAGAGGATATATTAATAATATGATGATAATCGGTACACCCAAAGAATATATTGATAATATGATGATGCATGGTACATCCAGAGGATATATTGATAATATGATGATACCCGGTATATTCGGAGGATATATTGATGATATGATGATGTCTGGTACATCCGGAGGATATATTGATGTTATGATATTGCCTAGTACATTCAGAGGATATATTGATGGTATAATGATGCTCGGTCAGTCCGAAAGATATATGGAACGTATGATGATTTCCGGTACAATGTTATGTACGGTAAGTATATATGCGTTTATGCATGGCTATATCTTATTATTATTATATCCGTGCGTGCTTTATGCGGATGATGTTATTCTTGGGATTTTGGTTATAGTTCTGTAATACTAATTATTTGTTAAGCTATATGGCTTATGTATATGCTAAATAGTGAATAGAAGTAGAATATGCCTAATAAGGAGTTAAGACTAAGCGAGAAGTGGAATCTTGTGTAGAAATAAGAATTCACCAAGTGGGTATATTTTGTTTGGATAAAGGGACTTTGTGAGAAATATTGCCTAGTAAAATGAGTTATGTAGTGACTAGTTGTCTCTTGAGTGGCTATATTATTTAATGACTAGAAGTCTAGAATACTAGTTGGTAAACCTTTTTAAGTTGAAATATGATAATTGGTAATTATAGTTATTACATGGCTAATGACAATAATAGGTTTAGCATTATTAATCCTTAGTGATATTGATGCCTAAAGTATAATGTTGTTTGGTTGTTAAATGAGGATTGGTTGATTTATGGTGCTAGATAGTAAGAGGCGTTGGGTGATAGATGGATAAGTGTATTTGATGATATGTAGCCTTTCCCTTATAATGACTAGTGCATCTATGATAACTAGAAATGGGCTTTGGTTAAATGGTGACTATGGTTTAGGACTGTATCTCGATTAGTTGTGGATGTCGGCCTTAGTGAATAATAGTTAGTTGATATCCCGTGAATAAGGATTTTGTAAAAAATTGGTTAGGCTATAATTTGAGATCCTATAATGGCTATTAGTAGTTAAATAATAATAAGTGTTGGTTAGTTTTAATGAGTAGATTGAGTATATTGATGACATAGATATCTAAATAGCTACATGACTATGGTTATGGTTATCATGGTATATGTTATTTCAATTGCGGTAATTGGTGATGATTATGAATTTTGGGAAATGACGGTTGATACAAAATATGGTAAACCATGAATAATTAGTATTTGGCCATATGCTTATATACTTCATGATTTGATCCTTTCATGTACTCTCCGGTGGTATGGGATGTCGTGATGGGTTCTTTACTTTATGTTCTCTTGGGTGTAATCTCCGGTGGTATGGGACACTGTGGTGAGTTGTTTTACGTTATGCTTAGATGGATGGATGTACGTCAACTTGGTATTTACGTGATTGTGATTGTACTAGCACTGTTGTATGTTTTTAGATCATTTACTTCCTACATGTGGTGGTATTAAGATGTATTAGTTTGATATGTTGTATTTTTATTCTAGATTGATTATTTATTATATACAAAGATTGATTATTTATTATATACAATATCGATGAAGATGATTCAGGTTCAGTTTTGCACCTTGACTTAGAGATATTATCTTACTTTATATAATAATTTAGCTTAGTCGGTCGATGATACCTACTGAGTACCTATTATTTTGGTACTTATACTATTTTTCTATATCTTTTTGGTGCAAACCCAAGTACTAGTTGCCACCGCTTAGTTGTGATCATGCAGTGTTGATCTTTAAGAGATAAGGTGAGCTCTTGGAGTTTTGAGTGTCCTATTTATCTCTATCTTTATTCAGTCTTTTGGTGAGAGTCACAGTAGTTCCTGATTCAGAGGTGGCAGTTCGTATGTTGGGCATCCTCTGCATCTATCTTTTCAGCCTCAGAGTCAGACTAATTGACCAATTCAGGCAGCTCTTCAGACTACTAACGAAGGACAGTTTAGTACCAATGGTCTCTATAGTAAGGGTATTGATTAGTCTTTGAGGGGTTCATCTGTAGGCCATGCTAGACATGGTGGTTACTCTAGTTCAATCGGATCTATGAGTTCTCGTTGTGCTCGTGACTCTTGTTTTACTTGTGGGGTTCTTGGTTATTTTTGTGAGATTTCCCTAGTCGTGGGGTGATGGTTGTTTCAACCCAGGGTGTTACCCCTATTAGGGCGGTTTATCCCTCAGGTAGATATGGTTCGTGAGGTTACAGGGGTGGTTATCAGGGTTCTCTAGGTGGTACTCAGGCAGAGAGGACAGGAGGTCGGTCAGGTGCCCAGCCAAGTAGCGAGTGTGGTCAGTTTTATATAGTGTCTTCTAGGCTCGAGGCTGAGACTTTGAATACTGTAGTTATAGGTACGATTTTAGTGTGCCGCGAGTCGACTCTTGTTTTATTCGATCCCAAATTCACTTATTCTTATATATCTAATTATTATGCACCACAGTTTGATTTGACTAGTGATTTATTATCTATACTATTGTGTGTATCTACTCTCGTGGGTGATTCTTCAGCAGTGGATCGAGTATTTTGATCATGTGTTATGACAGTTAGTGATCTTGATACTTATGCTGATATTATTACTCTAGATATGCTGGATTTCAATGTGATTCTGCCATGGAATGGTTATCCCACTATCATGTGGTCATGGATTATTTTCCTAAGATCGTTACCTTAGTCATGCTTGGCGTACCCTTAGTCATATGGCAGGAAGTGGTTAGCCACTAGCCGATGAGGATTATTTCTTATGTTTGTGCTACGATACTTATATCGAGAGGTTACAAGTCTTATCTCACATATATATGTGATACTCGTGTAGAGAGTCCATCACTTAACTTTGTTTCTATTATTTGTGAGTTTCCTGATGTGTTTCCTATCGACCTACTTGGTATCCCCCCTGACCTTAAGAATGATTTTACTATTTATATTGATCTTAGTACCTGACCTATTTCTATGGCATCTTACCGAATGGCTCCTGCCTAGCTTAAGAAGCTGAATCCTCAACTTCAGGACCTTCTTGGTAAAGGTTTCATTAGATTGAGTGTATCTCTGTGGTGATATCCTATATTGTTTGTGAAGAAGAAAAATGGCTCCATGCGTATGTGTATTGATTATAGGTAGCTTAATAAGGTGACGGTGAAAAACCGTTATCCTATGCCTTTTATCGATGATTTATTCGGCTATATTTAGGGTGCAATCATGTTTTCCATGATGGATTTGAGGTCTGATTATCATCATTAAAGGATTCAGGCTCAGAATATCCCGAAGGCAGCTTTCAGTACTCGTTATGGTCATTATGAGTTTTTGGTGATGTCTTTTGGTTTGACTAATGCCCCAACCATATTCTTGGATTTGATGAATCGAATGTTTAGGCCCTATCTAGACTCTTTTGTTATTGTGTTCATTGAATACATTCTTGTGTATTCGAGGAGTAGTGAGGAGAATCTACGATATTTGAGGATAGTGCTCCAGACTTTGACAGATCATGTGTTTTTTTCCAAGTTCTATAAGTGTGAGTTTTGGCTTGAGATAGTGTCATTCCTTGGGCATGTGGTATCTAAAGTCGGTATTATGGTGGACTCGACTAAGATTGTGGTGATTCGTGATTGGGCTTGGCCTACGTCTCTAACTGAGGTTCATAGTTTCATTGGTTTGGCTGGTTATTATAGGCGTTTTGTTGAGAGCTTTGCTACTATTTCATCCCCTATGACTAGATTGACTCAAAAGGAAGTTTTATTTCGATGGTTTGAGGAGTGTGAGTTGAGCTTTGGAAAGCTCAAAGACTGTCTTACTTCAGCTCCAGTGTTAGCTCTTTCAGTTGAGGGCGAGAGATTCACCGTGTTTTATGATTCTTCTGGTGTTGGTCTTAGATGGTGTTAATGTAGCAGGGTCATGTTATTGCTTATGCTTCTAAACAACCTAAAGTACAAGAGTGCAACTACCCCACTCATGATTTGGAGTTAGCGACGGTAGTTTTCGTGCTCAAGATTTTGAGGCATTATCTATATGGTGTGCATTGTGAGATTTTCATTAATCATCATACCCTTCAGCATCTTATGACCCAACGAGAGCTTAATGCTCACCAACGTAGATGGATGGAGTTACTAAAGGACTATAATATTCCATCCTATATCATCCAGGTAAGAAGAATATTGTAGTTGATGCCTTGAGTCACAAGGCAGTGAGTGTGTGTATCTTGGCTTGTATATTTGTTTCTCAGAGGCCTATAGCACGGGACACTCATTTCTTAGCCAATTTAATGGTTCTCCTTGATATTTCAGATCCTGGAGGATTTTAGCTTATATAGAGGCAGGGTCCTACCTATTTGAGTAGATTTATAATTGTCAGTATGAGGATAGCAAGTTGTGTTTTCTTTGTGATCAGGTAGTGAGTGGTGAGTTTGAGAGGCACATTGTTGATTTCGAGGGTATTTTGAGTTTTAAGGGCCGTATTTGTGTTCCCCGGCTTGATGACTTGATCCAACCTATTCTTAATAAGGCTCACAGTTCTAGATATTCTATTCATCTTGATATAGCTAAGATGTATAGAGATTTGAGGCAGTATTATTGGTGGGACAACATAAAGAGAGATATGTCAGACTTTGTGGCTCATTGCATTTGTTGCCAGTAGGTTAAGGCCAAACATCAGCGTACAGGAGGATTGACTCAGAGATTTCCCATTCCCGAGAGAAAATGAGAATGGATTACTATGGATTTCATTAGTGGTTTACCTCGTACCCCCTATGGCCTTGATGGTATTTGGGTTATTGTAGACTGTTTGACCAAGTTGGCATATTTTATTCCTATTCAGATGACTTTCAGCACTGAGAGATTAGCCCATATTTATGTGTGCGAGATAGTTCATTTACATGGAGAGCCAATTTCTATCATATCAAACCATGGTTTTGTAGTTTGCTTTGCTATTTTAGAGAGCATTCCAAGAGGAGTTGGGTACTCAAGTGGATTTGAGTACAACTTTTCAACCACAGGTAGATGGTCAATCCAAGCGGACTATTCAGGTGCTTGAGGATATGCTCTGAGCGGCTGAGCCTGTTTTATGGATTTTGAAGGATGATGGGATCAACACTTACTATTGCCAGAGTTCGCATACAACAATTGCTATCATTCGAGCATTGAGATAGCACCTTATGAGGCTTTGTATGGGAGGAGCTATCATTCTCTAATAAGATGGTTTGAGACTTCTGAGGTGAGACCTCATGGTACTGATTTGCTTCAAGACTCATTAGATAAAGTCAAGGTAATTTAGGATAGGCTGAGAACAGCCTAGAGTAGGCAGAGGGCCTATGCCTACCGTAGACTTGGTGCCTTGAGATTCGGAGTTGGTGACCATGTGTTCCTTCATGTTTTGCTTATAAGGGGTATGATGAGATTTGGAAGAAAGGGTAAGCTCAGCCCTTGATATATTAGTCTTTTTTAGATTCTCCATGCAGTTGGTGAGGTGGCTTATGAGTTAGACTTGCCTCTAGATTTTGTTGTCGTTCATCTAGTTTTCCATGAATCGATGCTTTAAAAGTATATTCCTGAACCCTCTTATGTGCTTAGGTAGGACTCAGTCCAATTGGACGAGCATTTGACCTTTGTAGAAGAGCCCGTGCTTATTTTAGCTAGTGATATGAGACAGTTGCATACCAGTGAGATTCATATAGTTAAGGTTCAGTGAAGGCACCACCCTTTGGAGAAGGCCACTTGGGAGATCGAGAGTGAGATGTAGGCCCAATATCCTCACCTGTTTAAGGGTTCAGCTATTTTCTTCATCTTCAACTTTTGGGAAGAAAGTTTCTTAGTAGTGGATTTTGTAATAACCCTTCAGGTTATCTCTCGTGATTCTGCTTATTTTTGCTGTTAGAGCTCTCCCATAGCTTTCCCAAGTCATTTATGACTTTCTGGAACTGATAGTTCGGTTAGGGGCAGTTTGTTTGGTTTTTAGAATCATTTCCCTGTTTAGAAGTCTTCACTGGTTCCAAATGTCCATCGAGCAGAAACTTTAGTAAAACGATATTAGATGTAGATTCTAACTGCTCGAATAACTCTGAAATATTAATTTTAGGTTGGGTAGACTTTTGGTTCGGGTCCTACTGCACCCGAACTTATTTCAACCTATTGATCTTATAGTTAATAAATTAGAAATTTAGGTGTGGGCCCCATATTTTTGTCGAAATGACCTTGAATAGAAAATTCAACTTTGCCAACACATCTAGAATGTCAAAATCAGTGTGGTTACATATTTCATTTGCTCATATTGGGTTTCGAATGTATCTCGAGGTATTTTATTCCAAGTTTCAGTTGTTATCTTGATGCATCTAAGTACCATGATAGCAGAGGTTGTATCGCAATTGTGATGCCGCGATCACAGCCCGCATATTCACGATTGCACGATCTAAAGGCCTGGGCAGGGGTATTTAATGCCTACTTTGGTCGAGAATTGGTCATTTCCAAATTGCCTTGAACCCAATAAACCTTAATGAAGTGTGTAGTCAACAAATTGAGTCTTGGGTATTGATTGGTAGCAAAAATAACTTGCGTAATCGTGATTTACATTGAATCTAAGGTATGAATCCTTTATTTATAGTGTTAAATTCTTGATTTTGACCCAAAATCCCAATTGGCTTGAGGACATGATTTTAGCCCAAATAAGCTTAATACTCACTTTGATTATTGAAGGTTATGATTCCTTAATGATATTTGAACAGTGAGTTGGTCTAAAAAACTCATTTTCCATATGTGGGACCCACTTGGAGATTTTGGTGTCGTTTTGGACCGAATCATAATGGTGCAATATGGATATTGATATTTTTGTAATAATACATAGATTATGTTTTTGATAGCTTGGCTACTTGAAGAAGCTTCGAGGAAAGGGAAATAAAGGTTATCAATTCGTGAGCTATATTTGGATTCGAGGTAGGTTAGGCTTACTTTTGGTTAGATTGAGATTTATTATAGTATGACTTTGATATCTTGTTCAGATTGGGAAGTGTTTTAGGTGTTTCCATGATAAATGCTTATGTTTGGGATTTGTAGGCTATCAAACTCATTAATTATGATACTTGACTAATAGTCTAAAACCTTGATTAGTTGGAATTGTTATCTCATGAATAACATGAGAATACTCTAGTTGTTCTAGTTAGACAATAGTGACCCTGTTAGCTCATATTAAGATTAAGTTGACCTTAGATATGCATAATTATGAAATTGTCCTTAGATGCTCTGGTTGAATTAGGAGTAATACTTGAGAAAGAGTTGTATCGTAGGACTACCTGTGTATGATAAACCTCTAAAACATGATTTAGATAACTTAGTTTAGTCCCGCGTAGAGTTAGACTTGAAGAAATAATTCGGGATATTAGAAGCGGGATTTGACCCATCTTAAGATTGGATTATGTAGGTCCTTAGTGACCTAGATACTTGTTAAATGCATAGAATATGTTTTTGGTCATGTGATGGCCAAACCCGGTAAATGGTTACTTATGATGTTGATTTTGTAAATAATGTGCATACTTGATCGCTATGTTATTGTCATTATTTGGATAGGAATGGAAAGTCTTGTAAATTGAACCTATGACTATGCAATCACTTAACTTATTGGGTAGTTTACTATGCGAGCCTTGGATTATGTCATTACTCATACTATGTTCAAGCCTAGTAACTAAACTAATGTTTGTGCAAACGAATCCCTTTGTGCTAGTATTGTGAATCACGCTAATAAAGAGAAATTCTAGAAAGTATAATTATGGCTTATAATTGACCATGCTAATAATCATGTTAAGCACAGTAATGTATTTAGTGTTCATACCATATGAATATACTTATTCATACACCTACTAATATAATGTATTGATAATAAATGGTGAGGTACCATGATATGTTTTTCCTTACCTCTTTTACACTCTCTTCTTTGTGGGGCTTGCCTTTGTTATGGATTTCTCTCTCTCTCTCTCTCTCTCTCTCTATATATATATATATATATATATATATATATATATACATGCACACACACATTGATGTCATGATGAATATTGATAATATGATGATGTCCAGTACATTCGGAGGATACATTGATAATATGATAATACCCGATACATCCGAAGGATATATTGATAATATGATGATGTCTGGTACATCCGGAGGATATATTGATAATATGATGATGCCTGGTATATTCGGAGGGTATCTTGATAAAATGATGATACCCAGTTAATATGATGATGTTTGATACATCCGAATGATATATTGATGATATGATGATGTTTAACACATTCAGAAGATATATTGATGTTATGATTTTGTCCGATACATCCAGAGGATATATTGATGGTATAATGATGCTCGGTCAGTATGAAAGATATATGGAAGGTATGATGATTCCCGTTACATCCGAAAGATATATAAATGTTATGTACGGTAAGTATATATGTGTTTATGAGTGGTTATGTCTTATTATTATTATTATATTTGTGCGTGTTTTAAGGTGATGATGTTATTCTTAGGATGTTGGTTATAGTTCTTTAATACTAATTACTTGTTAAGCGACATGGCTCATGTTATGCTAAATACTGAATAGAAGTAGAATATGCCTAATAAAGAGTTAAGACTATTTGTGAAGTGGAATCTTGAGTAGAAATACGAATTCACCTAGTGGGTATATTTGGTTTGGATAAAGGAACTTCGTGAGAAACATTGCCTAGTAAAATGAGTTGTGTAGTGACTATTTGTCTCTTGCGTGGCTATATTATTTGATGACTAGAAGTCTAGAATACTAGTTGGTGAACCTTGTTAAGTTGAAATATGGTAATTGACAATTATAGTTGTTACATGGCTAATGACGATAATAGGTTTAGCATTGTTAATCCTTAGTGATATTGATGCCTAAAGTGTAATTTTGTTGGTTGTTAAATGGGGAATGGTTGATTTAGTGTGCTAGATAGTAAGAGTCGTTGGGTGATAGATGGATAAGTGTATTTGATGATATGTAGCCTTTCCCAATATGATGACTAGTGCATCAATGATAACTAGAAAAAAGCTTTGGTTAAATAGTGACTATGGTTTAGTACTGCATCTCGATTAGTTGTGGATGTCAGCCTTAGTGAATAATAGTTAGTTGCTATCCCGTGAATAAGGATCTTGTAAAGAATTGGTTAGGCTATAATTGGAGATCCTATAATGGCTAGTGAATTAGTAGTTTAATAATACTAAGTGTTGGTTAGTTAATAATTAGTAGATGGAGTATATTGATGACATAGATATCTAAATGGCTACATGACTATGGTTATGGTTATTTTGGTATATGTTATTTCTATTGCGGTAATTTGTGATGATTATGAATTTTGGCAAACGATTGTTGATGCAAAGTATTGTGACCCATGGATAATGAATAGTTGGCTACATGTTTATATACTTGACAAATTGATCATTTTATGTACTCTCTGGTGGTATGGGACTCTGTGATGGGTTCTTAACTTCATGCTCTCTTGGGTGTACTCTTCGGTGGTATGGAACGCGATGGTGAGTTATTTTACGTTATGCTTAGATGGATATATCTACGTCAAATTGGTATTTACATGATTGTGATTGTACTAGCATTGTTTTATGCTTTTGGATCATTTACTTCCCACATATGGTGGTATTAACGTAAATTGGTTTGATATGTCATATTTTTGTTCTAGATTGATAATTTATTATATAGGATATTGATGAAGATGATTTAGGTTCGATTTTGTACCTTGACTTAGAGATATTGTCTTACTTTATATCATCTTTAATCATGATTTAGCTCAGTCGACCGATGATGCCTACTGAGTAGCCGTTGTTTTGATACTCATACTACCCTTCTATACCTTTTCAGTGCAGACTCGAGTACTAGTTGCCGTCGCTGAGTCGTGATCGTGCAATATTGATCTTCCGAAGACAAGTTGAGCTCTTGGTGTTTTGAGTCGCCCATTTCTCTCTATCTTTATTCAGTCTTTTGTATCCGGGATGAATGTATTGATTGATTTAGACTTATAGATTGTATTTCCTATTATCATACTTAGATGCTCTTGTACTATCATTACCAGTTCGTTAAATTGGCATTCGTATTTTAACTGTCTTCTTTTAGTGAAATATTGTTGATTATAATTGTATTCGTGTATCTAGGCTCAGTTGGGCATTTCTACTGAAGTAACCTATTTCCTTAGCTCTGAGTTACGGTATTGATTTACCTACTGATGAATTTTAGTAGGTGCCATCATGACTCGTGAATCGGGTCGTGACAGAAACATAATAAAAAGAAGCAAGCAAACATGAATGAAGACATAAACAACTTGTGTACAATGCTTACTATATGTAATTTGGTAGAACATATCAATGAATGGTTGATTAAAATGGGTTCTACTCACCATATTTGTATTCTAATAAAGAATTATTTTCTTCTTATCCTTCATCAACACTCGTCGAGATCCTTTTTATGGTAAATTCTGCAATGACAAAGATAGAAAAAACTGACAAGATAGGCTTAAAGATGACTTTGGTCAAGATGGTGACTCTTAACTATGTCCTTCATATTTCTGAAATGTGAAAGAATTTGATCTCTATACCACTTCTAGTCAAAAATAGTATTAAATATTATTTGTATTGATAAAGTTGTAATCAACAAGAATGATATGTATATAAGAAAAGGTTATCTCACTGAGGACATTTTCAAACTAAATGTAATTGCAGTTGATATGTATAAAAATCCTACTTCTTCTTACATGCTTGAGACAAATAATTTATGACATGCATGTTAGGATATGTAATTATATATACAACTTTACAAAAAATGATTAACTTGAGAATATTGCCATAAAAGTAATAATATGAAGTGTCAAGTATGTGTAGAATATAAGTATGCTAAGCATCCTTATAAGTCAATAGAAAGAAATTTTTAAATCCCTTAGACTTAATCCATACAAATATTATGAAGTCAATATCATCTCGCTCTGAAAAAAATATTTCATAACTTTCATAGATGATAACACTCAATATTGTTATATTTATCTGCGTAATAACAAAGATAAGGCAACATATTCAAGCAATACATGATGAAGTTGAAACACAACTTAACAAGAAAATTAAAATGATTAGAAGTGATCGGGGTAACGAATGTGAATATCCTTTTGAAGAAATATGATATTTATCAAAATACTGCATCATATATTCCACAATTCAATGAAATCGCTCAAAAAGAAAGAACAGAATATTAAAGAAAATAATGAATATCTTATTGATTAATTCTGATTCACCATAAAACTTGGAAGGAGTAGAAGGGGAGAAGGAGCCTATCCTTACAGAAAACTAAATACTAAATAGAGTGTCTATATCAAGACACAATCAATTTCATATGAGAAATAAAAAGGAAGAAAATTCAACTTGAAATATTTTAAAGTGTGGGAGTGTCTAGCTAATGTCCAACTTCTTATCCCTAAAAGGATGGCAATAAATAGTAAAACATGTCGATTTTTTATTCACAAATCTGAACATATGGATATTCATGACAATACGATAATTAAATTAGATAATGTTGAGTTTATTGAACACATTTATCAGTATAAAACTAGGTATGAATTGTCCAGTGGAGGATTTAAACAACATTGAAAAGAATCAACGGAGAATGTACTTAATGAAGAGAATCCAAGGCATAGTAAATATCAAAGAATATCTACTTCTTTTGGATTAGATTTTGTAATATTTCTTCTTGGAAATAAGTCTCAAACATTCAAAGAAGTCATGTCTTTTTTGGACTCATACTTTTGAAAAGAGGCTGTCAATAGTGAGATTGATTCAATCTTAAATAACCATATTTGAGATTTGATTGATCTTCCTAAAAAAAAAAAATCTTTAGATTCAAAATACACCTTCAAAAGAAAAATAAAAACTAATAGAACTATTGATAAATACAAGGTAAGACTTGTTATCAAAGGCTTTAGACAAAAAGAAGGATTTGATTATTTCAACACATACTCGCCAGTAACAAGGATTACATCTATCCAAATATTGATTGCATTAGCGGCAGTTTATGATTTTGAAATCCATCAAATGGATGTCAAAATAACTTTCTTAACTGAAGAATTGGAGAAAGAAATTTACATGGAACAATATGTGGGTTTTGTGAATCCTGGTAGGAAAATGAAACTGTGCAAACCTATTAAGTCACTCTATGGACTAAAGTAAGCATCCAAACAATAGCATGCAAAATTTGATCAAACCATGTTGACAAACAGATTTAAGATTAATGAATGTAAAAAATATATTTATATTAAAGACGCTTCAAATCACAAAGTAATTGTTTGTTTGTATATGGATGTCATGTTGATCATCAATAGAGATATTCTGTCATAAATGCTACGAATCGAATGCTAGAAAACAAATTTGATATGAAAGATCTTGGAGTTGCTGATGTGATCTTAGAGATAAGAATTCATATAACTCCACAAGGCTTGGCATCGTCATTGTCTCATTATATTGAAAAGGTACTTGACAAGTTCAAGTATTTAGATTTTAGTAATGCCAAGATTTCATTAGATGTGAGCTTTGCATTTCAAAAGAATGGAGATGAAAATGACTCATAATTGGACCATGCAAGAGTATTGGGAAGTTTTATGTATATCATGAATTGTAAATTAGTAAATGAGTTGGTACACAAGTAATCCTAATCAAACTCATTGGATGATAATGAAAAGAGTTTTGGGATATCTAAAACATACTCAAAAGTATACTCTGCATTACAACAAATATACAACATTAATAGAAAGATATAGTGATGCAAATTGTATCATCGGATCAAATGAAGTAAAATCTACGCGGGAAAATGTATTTACTCTTGGTAGAAGAGCAGCCTCTTGGAAATCATCCAAACAGACATGTATTGCCCACTCTACAATAGAATCTAAAAATAAGTGTGGTTATTCATAAGTTGTTTGAACTTATGATTGAATTCTTTATTGAAAAAATACATATTTTATTTAGTATACCCGAAAAACAACAATTAACACTCCATTACTTGGAATAGTAAGGGCATGTATATTTGGAAAAAAATAAACAAACAAGTTTTTATGTTTTTCCAATTAAATATTTTAAAATATATTTAATTTGATAGATAACTGCAAATAATACTAGGGACGAGAGGCAGTAATGGTTAGTAACCCGAATTATTAAAAGAGTCGGGCATCCAAATGCACAAATCATTCTGTGTAACAAAATTAAGAGAAGGGTCGCGTATATTCTAAGAAGTATGATATAGACACTGTAATCTAATATATGTATTAATCTCTATTTTTATAGTTTAAACTCATGATTTTTAAGTCACACAGGATACTGTTACTCTTGTTGAGGAAGAAATTGATGATTTCCATATGTAGAGAGTAGAATATATATACTAAATGGAGAAACTTAGGGAAAAAATAAAATAAAAGATGTAAAGCATTTAACAAATTGCGAAAATGGTGGATCAGTTACAAACAAAAGGTTCATGTAGAAAAGTATGTCGATAATAATAAATAATTGTGGCTGCAAAAGTGATGGACCCCAAAACGGTAGATAATGCGTTACTTTTTAGACTGTAATGATAGAAATGATAATATGTTTTAGGTATGTGGTCACTTTATGCACCGTACAACATATGTAATGTAATGTAATAATAGAACCACAAGAATATAATCCAATTTACAATAATTACATTAGAGGTTTTGTTATAATTACAGTGCACTGTAATAATAATAACCAAAGTAGAGATTTGATGGCACTAATCATTTATTCCTCCATTGGCAGACAATGGTTAAAACTGTATTGAATTACAACCAAAAGAAAAAAAACTCCTTCCCATTAAAATTTGAACTAAAGATTTTCTTCTTTAAAAAAAAAAAATCTTCTAATCAATCTTCAAAGAACTAATAGAGAATTTTTTTTAAAAACTCTGTACCTTTGTACTGGCCAATTTTTGACATAAATTTTCATTAGTCTTCTGTTTTCTCCTTTTGTGTAAAAATTCTTAGCCGACTATTAGGGATCCTTTGGTTTGTTGAAATTAGTTTTGATGAGATTTTATCTTAATATTATTTATTTTTATTGATTGTTTAGTTTACTAAAAATTATATGCATTGTATAATTTCTAAGAAATTATTTACATTTAATAAAAAAGAGATTTGAGGGACCTCAAAAGTATTTTTGTCATCTCATTGTTTTATCACAAAATTAATTGCCACATTATTAAATTTTTATTCCAAATCTGTCGAGACTTCCCTAGCATACTAAACAACCCTTTAATGTTAAGATTGGAAAAGGAGGGTATAAAATTTCAGCTTAACAAAATTAATAGTGTGAAACCTACCAATTTATGTCTAATCAGATGTATTAGTAGTTGGCTGGTTGTGTTTATCTTTGAATGGTTAACTCAAGTGGGTATCATTACTCAAAGGGGCACCCAATGCTTGAAAAGTCTACTCAAAATAATGTGTATTTTTCACTGTTGTAGATTAAGACGACTAAACCATAATCTTGAAAAAAACACCATTAACTTTAACTATGTGTTTGTAACAAGTTAAGCAGTTTGGACCACAAAAATAACAACGATAAGATGCTCCCTAGGACCACATTTATTGTTTGATATAACACAATGAGAATAACAAGTGATTGATAGATTTTTCTACAGTTGCAACACATGTTCTCTAGTATTATTAATTATGATATGATTATATATATGAATGAAGAGGAAAGCCATTTATGTATCTCAAAGTATTAATTTTTTGATTGATAGTTCCGAGTTTGAGCTGTAAATTCAATTGTTAATACTTTTCTCGATACAGTTTACTTGTCACCTTTATTAAAAATAGATGGTTTAAAATAGTTGTCATGCTATCAAAGAAGATGTAATTAATTATTAGCTTTCACCTTTATCCTTACTCAATAAATATAGAGACGATTAATGTGATGAATAAAAGTACTATCAAAATTGAGATCGAAGAATAAGAATAACTTGTAATTTAGCTAAAATCTTCTTAAGGGGGGGCATGCAAAAAAAAAAAATAACAAGACAAAAAAAATGGACCGAGAGGAATATTTGTGTTAAGAGTAGATTATGTGTGGCTCTTCCCCAAACCCACAAAAGTTACAACTAAAATTAACAACTTCGCAAGATGAAATTATGGTTACAAACATTTCAAAAATATTTCGGCAGAATTTGTTTTAAGAGGGCCACAAAAGAAAGCGCTGAAGCGAAGAAACAAAGGCAGAGGTGAATCTACGGTTCGAAGTTTATTAGTTCTAACAACGATATAAGCTAATATACAATAGTAACAAGATTTACCGTCAAATATTAAAAAATATTCAATAAATTTCATATACAAAGTCTACACAAAAGCTAGATTTCATATACAACATGCAAAAGTTACTAAGGTCACATGAATTTATACTTAAAAGAAAGAAAAATAGAGAAAGGGGCCAGAGGCAAAAGTCTTCCCATTAGGTGCAAAAGGAGACTCCCTAACTATACAAAGAAATTCGTAATGCTAAGAAAGAGGTTGTCTACCAATTAGAATGCAACAGGACCAAAGCTGCTTCCAAATTAAGAAAAACAATATATCATTCTCATCTACCGCTTCATTTTACTAACTTAAATCTGTTGTGGTTGAATCACTAAGGAAGATGGTAACATAACTAGAGTAGACTTGATGGGAAGCCACAAGGTTTAAGAAAATACGTTGAGCTAATATTCGAGTCGAAAAAATGAACTCAGCATTCCAATTCCCTAGCTAAGTAACTCAATCCAGTAAAAAGAAAAAGGCCTATGCTTGGGGTCCGGGGAAGGGCCAAACCATAAAGGTCTTTTGTATGCAGCTTTATTTACATTTACATTTTTGCAAGATGATGTTTCCTTGGCTCGAACATGTAACATCCTGGTCGCATGGGAGCAACTTTACCAGTCACACCAAGGCTTTCCTTCAATTCAATAAAATGAATGTGCCAAAAAAACAAGGCAGAATAAGCAGCTCAAGTCAATGAAAATTACAGCAAAAGAAGTATGTAATTTGAGCTTTTAATAATTTGATCAAGATTCGTATGAAATAGGCAAGAATGAAAAGAGAAGGGTAATAATGAGGAAGCAATGAAAGTGTGTAGATTCTGGTAGAAAAAGACTGGTTTCCTGTTGATAATCATCATTCTGTTTCACTCTTTTTTAAAACAGGAACATGACAACATTGAACTATGAAATCAAAAAACATACCATACTAGTGAAAAAGCCTTTTCAATTCCTCTAGTTCGTTGAGCAGTCTATTAGTAGTTAGAATTATCAGCACATTCCTCTTGTCTCTCCATTAATTAGTGCCTATAGCAAATTCTATAGACAAGTCACAAGTGAACTTAGCAGTAACAATATCATCCTCCAGGAAAAACTGCTTTTTAATTTCGTTTCTCCTATTGGCCTTTCCCATCTCTCTTTTCTTGTACACTATACATTGTTTGTCCTGCAAGATCAAGGAATTAATTTTATTTGCAACAGAAGAAATTTTTTGTATATAATGTAAGCAGAGTTACACTGTAGAAAGGAATGATTGAAGATTCCGCAAATTAAAGCAGCAAAACTTTAAAACAATAATGAGAATTGCAAACCAAATAAATCATACAACCCATATGCAGTAGTGCCCTACCTTATGTATTTTTCATCTCTCCACTTTTTTCACCCTTTCCTGTACTATTGCACATCAAGATGTTAATGAATAATCATAAATATGCCCAGTAGATTGGAAATTTTTCCTGTAGGGTACTATGCTGTTAAGATTGCCAAGAATGATGCCACAAGAAAAGGAATCAAATGATGGTTAAATGTATCCAATTTCAGTGTAATTATAAATTGACAATCATTTCATAGAGGTTTCCAAGATCAGAATTCATTAAGTCAGCTATGGAACTAGTTCGTCAGCACGCAAGTCAATGAGTTGTAGGTATTCCTTAGAAATCTATAAGCAACTGAGTCTATAACACTTCTCATCCCAGACAAAATTTTGAAGGCAAAAGTGAGGTAAGACGAATACTTGAACCAAAACTTAGTGAAGTCCTATTATCTGCAGTGTACATATGAATGGTGCATGTATGTGATAACATGAAAGAAAGAAAAAAGAAGAAAAAACAGCATACCTCCATAAATACCAAATTATATTAGTAGTCAATGTTATAGGCAGCAAAGTAGAACCAGAAGTCAGTTGAAATTCGTTGAAAAATCTTTTCAGCTTTGATATGCAATCCATAATGCCGACAGACCCCTTGCTTACAGTTTGCTCAAAGTAGCTTTTTTCAATCAAGTGAAATAACCAAGTACTAGGGAAAAACCTTTACTTTTAAATTCAAAATCTGGTGTGAAATTTTCAACAAAGTACCAACTTGTATGTGAGCAAGATAGATGGTCATGATGGTTAAATAAACAGTTAACCTAAAGCTTTTTAAGCAGTCTTGGGCTCTTGGCTGCTAAGAATAAAATAAACAATTAAATACTTAGAAAATAGGGAAAAAACAGAGAACTTCCCCTCTAATCCTTCTTCTTGATACAACGTCTGAGGTGCTGATGTGAAATCCAGTGATTCACTCATGACTGTGGGGCTCGTAAAGCAGATGCTCTGGAGTCATTCTTCTGGCTACAAGGATCTTCTTCCAGACGGTTTTTAGGTTGACTCATCTCATAAAAGCTTATCAGATTTTCATGCAACCACCAATGAAGAGAAACTTGACTAGAGAAAAGAAGCACGCCAAATTCAGACAACTATTCTACACGTCTTCCAACATTTCAAAAAATTTCTAATGGAAAGTTATTACTTCATATGACTAACATCTTCAAGTAGCTTTCCCTTTCCACTTGGTCGAACTTTATATGTACAATGACAAGTGTTAAAGCTACCCAATATATGCATAAAAACTAGCACAAGTTGATGATCTGATAGCCAGGAATTGCTTATAAGACCACCATAATATTTCCACCCTAAAATATGTACTCTTGGATGCTCTTGCCCCTCTCCCCCAAGTGACCCCACGTGACATATCAAAGTTCTGATAATTCACATTGCTAACTTAATGAGAAATATCAACTTCAAGTTGCATTTGGTCAAATAATAAGATCATTATCAGCATGAATATCAACTTCTTTTGGATAAGAGAAGAAAATTTAAAAGCAAAGTTGAAATTAAGAAAGTACATGGCAAGAGCAAGGAGTATAACAGCTGAATCCAAATGTTCTTGTATAGATTAATTAGAACACACAGTATAGGATAAGCTTTAGCATTTTGGGCGACTAAAATTGAGAAAGCGTTGCATGGATATACATTCTCTCAACTGTATGAATGAACCTGGTTCAATATGATAAATATTGGCATGTCGATTGCTTAGGTCAATAAATTAAACCGACAACTGAACAAAATTGATAATACTAGTTAGTCTCTTCCTTAATTTTTTCCTGAAACATTTTTATTGATTAAAAACAGGCAAGGTAAGTCAATTCACAGATACTAGTTAGAAAGTAAAGTGGCACATAAATATGGTGAAATTTTGGTTTAGTTATAAAAAAAGTACAAGCCTTTTTTTCTTTTTTTTTTTTTGTCACTTTCTTGTGAACCTCCTAAATCTTTTTGCTGACACTACCACTTAAACAAGTTAGCCACTTCAAAACTCCCCCTGATATCAGCAAAGGAAGTGAGAAGGATTTAGCTTTAGAACATAAATTAGGAAGCCCCTGACTCAACTCATTGACAAAGTTCTTGATATTACCCCCCAAATATGCAAGATATTACTAAAAGTCCCATTCTATCCCCGAAAGATTATGATTACAAACAAGCATGAGCAGATTTCTTCAGAACCAGGTACCTCTAGCTTCAAATGTAACAGGTCATTATATCATCAATAGGCAATTGATAAAATTACAATGCTCAATTTCCTCATATTGTCTACAAACAATATATCCAAAACCGTCTATTAGAAGTAACAAATGAAGGAAAGAGAATATTAAAAGAATTTATACACCCTAAATATCAATATTCTACAAGAGTTAAAGAGATGTGAAGAAAATAAATTAAACTGAGGGTGCATCTACAAAGACTTCATTGAACATGTCATCCTCACCATTTGCTGTACCAAGCATCTCAGCATCCTTCTCCTCGTCACTGGAAAAATCCCGTTTCTCAAGTTTTGCGTGAGCTGCAATGAAGATCATCCTTTGAGCTCTATCCATGCCAACCCTCGAGTGTCCTTGCAGAGAAACCCATCTCATAAAGGACCAATTACATTTAAATCCACATGAGGTTGCCTGAAGGAAGAGAAGCCTAACAGCAATCTTCCCCAGCGACTTGAACTCTTTCAGGCAAGTTTCCCATACAAGCCTGCTACTCTGAGGATTTGCAATTTTCATTCGTCCAGTTACTGGATCTCGCTGCTTTACTTGAACAGCCTGAGCGTACAGTGGGTCGAGCCCTTCTGATCTCCATTTCATAAGTTCCATTAGTGCAGTGGGAGCTTCCTCCCGTGGTACTAGCCGTGTTATAAGCTTGTCTATGTCCTTCTCTTGATCATGTGTCAGACGTTTAAATGGCGGAAGGTACTTCCCACTTGCATCCCTCACTAAGTATAATGGATCAAGCACAAATGCAGCTGACCATGCAGGGTGATAGTTTCTTTTGAACCGTGTATTGATTATCTTCTCAATAGGTCCCTCGGCAATGCTAAATTTGGCACACCAGTCCTTTACTTTAGCTCTCAACTCCTCCCAAAGTAGAAGGCACTGACCAACTAAGGGTCTCTCGACCTCAATATCATCAGTCATCTCCTTGATCAGTTTCACTAGTGAATGAACAGCCTCCACATTATTCCAAAACCCAACATCCTGTATCATTTCAGCAACTTCTTTAGCAACAGGATCCTCTATGCATGAGACCTTATACGAATCATCCAGCACTATTAACTGCAATATTCGAGCATAACTTAGTATATCCTCCAACATTGCAATGACAGGACCGTAGTTCTTAGAGAGATTGCAGTCAGCCGAAGGAACTCTAATCAACCCTGCAAGCTCAACACCGTGTGACCTGAATTTCCTAAAATGATTTCTGATCTGGGACTTGCTATTGAAAAGATTTGCAATCTTTAAACAATTATCAGTTACAGTTTTAAAAAGCGGAAGCTCTCTACCAAAGTCTTTCAACAAGCTAATAAATCCATGGATTTGGCACGAAAGGTTAACCATCCAATGATTTTGAATCTCCAAATTTCTCAATGCCTTACCTTTATACTTATCTCCAACTATTCCTACACATCTTTGAACAACATTACCACACAACCCTTTAATCGTTTCACGTAAAACTTCCTCTGCATACTCCGATGGCACCAAACCGCCCTTATACACTGCCTTATGAAATACATTAGTACCATTAGGAAGATTTACAATAAATTTAATCACAGGATCCTCCCCATACTTACAAATATCCCTCCCCCATCCATCTGAAGAAACTTGAAAAAATGCTGCATCCCGAATCCTGGCTTCTGACTCCATTCTTGCTTCTTCAAACTTAGAATCAAGCTTTTCTCCTACAAAGTCCTTCCTCGACACAGCGGGCAATCCAACTTGGTTAAGGAAAGCCTTGAATTTCGGATGCTCAAGGCTCGAAAGTGTCACTGTCCCGCACGACTCATAAAACCAATCAGCCAACAAATTGAAAGCTGAATCAACCTGGTCCTTACTCAAAGCTGGACCAGGTGAACCTTTCAAACTTTTAAGCCTCTTTACACTATCTTCCAACATTGCTAAAGCACCTAAATCCTCTTTCCCACCCGACAACACCAAATGTTGTTGATTCAAACCCGTATGAGTAACAATTGCTTGAGCCGTTTGGACTGGTGAATAGCCCATTTCGCCACAGAAACGCGGCGAAGTGTTCACCAATCCAAATTGTTGCGAACTTGATGAAGTACCAGTACCACTACCAGTTTGTGGTGAACTTCTTTTGCGATGATTTTGTGAAGAAGGTGAAGCTAAAGGAGGCAATTGTGAAATTGGCCTCAAAAGAGAGCCAAAATTGGGACAAGTACCTCTCTTAAGATGCTCTGTAGCAGTACGAGACGGATTTGAAGCTGAAAACGAAGCATCACATAAAGTACACTTGAGTTTCACTGCTTTCGGGACGTTTGTTTCCGGATTTTGTATCAAAATGGGCTGGAGATGAGTCCAGTACCAAGCTCCTTTCCCTTTTATAGCTTTTGTACGGACTGCAACCAGCCCTTCGTATCGCTTGTGTACTGCTTTCACCGCCATGTCTTCGCCCGAAGGCGAAGAGATAGGGTCAACTAGGTTAACATTGACGTCAGCCATTTCAGCAGAAAAGCCAAAAGTTAGGAGGTTTGTTTGTAGGTCTGCTACTGTTGTTGCTGAACTAACTTGGTTATCACTTTGCTATGCGTGTTTGAGTACCATCATTGTGTTGACTTAAAAAAAGGTTCGATGGAAACGAGGCGGGTTCCGTTCCATCCATGCCGGAAACCGGCGATCCAACTGGAGGAATGAGGAAGAACTTAGAGAGACTGACAAATGGGTAATTTGCAATTATGTGTTTGAGAGAATGGTTAAACAGAATTGTTGTGTTTGAGAGAAGAGAAAAGAGGGAGAATGCTTAATTGGTTAGGAAAAAGAAAGTGACTTCATTGGAGTCTTATTATGCTACTTTTGTCGCTCACAATTGAGAAGACAACCTGCGCTGTAGGGGGTTGGGGGATGGGGGCTGTGGGCGTGTAAAACCTGGTACCACGTGCTCATTATAGCGCGTGTGTGAAAATCTACCGAAACGGTGTTTTATAGATTTGTCAACAACCAATTATGATAGTGTGGTAAAGTGACAAGTACTCTTTTATTTTAGTTAGAGATTTAAGATTGAGTATATAAAGTCATTTTTGTTAGTCTTGTTGGGTATAAAATTGATTGTTAGGAGCTTCTATCCTAGAAGAGTCAAAATTTAAAATTTATGGATTCAAAATTGTAAGTAATTTTTTCAAATTAATAAGTTTTAAATTAAATTATGTATATATATTTAATAAATTTTGCAAGAAAAATACGAGCTTCAAACTAAAAATAGTGGGTTCAACCGAAGTCCGCAAATTGTATATTCCTACTAACTCGGTTTTTGTCTACTTTAATGAGACTTTTCGATATAAATCTAAATTTAATCAATCTCAATAGATTTGGGACATAAATAGGAAAAAGAAAGATTTGTCAACAGAGAGGAGTAAGTGGGGCCCAGAAAATGTTGGAGCCAATGGGAATTGACTCCTCCACTTATGGTCAACACTGGAGACTGATACACACTGCTCAGGCTGACATCAAAGTAGACCGATTTG
This sequence comes from Capsicum annuum, assembly GCF_002878395.1. NCBI lineage: Eukaryota > Viridiplantae > Streptophyta > Magnoliopsida > Solanales > Solanaceae > Capsicum > Capsicum annuum. The sequence continues at coordinate 199,160,915 of NC_061113.1, forward strand.
ATTTATGTAGAAAATGAAATTCACGGATGACAGCTTGGTGTATTTACTGTATTTCTATTTTTCACCCAATTATCATAAGGGTCAAAATAGTGGAGTACTACTATATAAGATTGCCTTTTGGGGAAAAATTGACTTGCTGATTATACGGTTGATTTTGATTATGTAATTCTAATTTGGATTTTATACAACAAACTTTTCCAATCATTAATTATTACTCGATCAAATCGAACCGGAATGGTTTTAACTTTTTTATGCACAAAGTGAATTTATATTTCGAGGGTATCTACGTATTTATATTTAGAACTTTATTAAATATATTAGATATAAAGAGTTCGGGCTAGTACGACTCACTATATATTATTTTATAAGACAAGAAACAATTTGAATTGTCAATCATAATTTAAATACTACTTTCTTCGTATCATTTGATGTGGCGTCATTTTCTTTTTGATCCGTCCTAAAAAGAATATCATTTTTCCTCATTTGGTAACTATTTAATGATATTATACCCATTTTATTTTTAGTGGGTCCCCAACTTATTATGAAAAGACAATAAAAAAGTAACATTAAAATAACTTTAAAGGTGGCAATTTTGTAAATTTTTCAAAATCATCACTTATTTTTTAAATTTCGTGTCCGATCAAATGGCGACACATAAAATGGGACGAAGGTAGTATTATTTTAAGATAATTTAAGTTGTTAAATTTTTATTATATTTGAAGAATATATGTTACTTCCTTTCTACTAATTTATATGGTGTTGATACAATTTCACGAGCCTATTTAATTATTTATATACTTTATAAATATTTTAATTTGTTAATTATTTTAATTTATAGTACTTTTTATTCTATATGATTTATGTTGCACTGATAAAATTTAGAGAGTTAACTAAAATTTTTATCTATTTTCTTAGATATTTTAATTTGTTAATTATTGTGATTCATAATAATCGTTACAGAATTATCAAATAATATATTTACTTTCTCTGTCCCAATTTATGTGGCTTCGATATAGTTTTGAGAGTTCACTAAATTTTGTATATATCTTTTAAATATTTTAAATCGTAAATTATTGTGATTTGCAGTACTTTTTCTTTTGTCCCAATTTATGTGGTATCAATAAAAATTTAAGAGTCAACAAATTTTTATGTCTTTTTAATATTTTAAATTGTTAATCATTATAATTTGTAGTATGTTTTACATTATTTATATATATATATTCAAGTAGGCAGTTTAAGCAGGTATGTCGATCTACTCCTTGCCTCAGTAGGTGACACTTCCTCTTATAAGTATAGAGAGGCCCCTGGTAACACTGATCCAATATAGATTACTTCCCTGCTTCAGTAGGTGACACTTCCTTATATAAGTATAGAGAGTCCCCTGATAACACTGACCCAATATATATTGCTTTTAATTCAATTATATGATACAAATAAAATTTGAAGTCAATCAAATATGTTTTATATTTTTATATTTTTTAAACTGTGTTTCTTTACATAATCTTCATATAATATGTGTTAATTTTTTTATCTTAATTTATGTGACACAAATAAAATTTTAAAAGTCAAGAAAAATGTGATATCTTAAATTGTTAGTTATTGTGGTATGTATTTCTTTATCTCAATTTATATGGTATAAATATAATTTTGGGAGTTAACGAAATTTATATTTCATTGATATTTTAAATTATTAATTATTATGATTTATAATACTATTACTTAATTTTTAAATATGTTTTATATCAAAAGAGTTAAAAGAAAAATAAAATTGAATTAACATAAAATAAAATATAAGATCATCCATGAAACTTGACAAAAGAAGAAAATAAAATGAATAGCCGATATTTAAATATGGGGTCCAAAATTAATACAAATAAATGGGAATTAAAAAAGGAAAGACAATGGAAAAGTAGGTGGGACCTACACCTATAGAAAACTACCGTGTGTAATAAATCAATCCTAGGCTGGCTTTATTATCCAATAAATAAAATATAAATTGACAAAGCACTTAGATACAACACATCGAGCATCAAAAATTACAAAACACCAAAATACCCTTATTATGAAATCACAATGCCATAGAGTAGTGGTGTCGACGGTTGTTCGTCTACGATATAAAAATACAAATCATAAATATAAAAACTTAAAAATTCTAAAGGTTCTAAAATATGAAACTTGTTAACTTTGAAATTTGAATTCATCTTTGGAATTATAATCAAGTTTCATCTATTAAGAATAAAAATTATGCAAATCTGACATGCTATATGGTGATTGTTTTGGTTACCAAGTTTGTAAGGTTAAAAAGATTGATATTAATATGCACGTTTAATGAGTGACTCTCTAAAAAGTGCTCGTATTGCACTTGTTTTTTTTGTATTTAGACTATTGCTATTTGATTTTTACTGCAAATAATGAATTGAATTTTCTTCATTTTCAATAAGAAATCTTAGGATTAGAGCTTTAAAAATAGAAAATCACTTAGAATACTATGTATTTCATTTTCTTAGTGGGTCCACGTTAGTAAAAAGTGTTTCATTCTCTGCGTAGTACAAAATCAAATACTCCAATCTAGTTACTTTCAGATAATAGAAACGTAAAATAACATAATTATTAAGATAAACATTTTAAATTATTAAAAAATAGATTTGACAAATAAGGTAAGGGGGGAAAATGAGGATGAACAAACAAAAAATCATATAAGAAGAGTTTAAGTGTTTAAAGCATTTGATATATTCGTTCAATACTAGCACAATTAGAATTGTGTGCTTAGACGGTTAGACCTGAATTTTATTTTTTATTTTTAAAAAGAAAATGTTAAAATTGTGAGTATTATTTTACTTGAAATATTCCTAAACTTCTATTTCTTTATTTAACAACATTTACGTTACTATTGCCCTTAATTTTTTTTTTTTACGATTATGTAATCACCTCCAGGGCAACAAAAGAATAATTAGTGCATTACATCTTGACTTTTCCAATAATTAACAAAAGGATTATGACTAAGCTAATGAGATCATAATGTAGGCTTAATTAGTGGGCTAATAAGTCATACGCATTATTCACTTCCTGTATACAAGATTACACGGGGACATGGCACATTATAATGGCACATAAACTTATTTTCTTTTGGAAAGAATGTCTGACCAATTAAACAATTGGAGATAATGGATAGTTAAATAATAAATCTTTAGCATTTGGTGAAGTGCTTGATGATTATTAATATCAAGGGTAAGACTAATTGGCTACACATCTTTGTTACCCCGTAATCAGTTCCATAAAAGGAGCAGAAAAGTGAGCATATGTATGATTAATAGTCACTTGTAATATTATGGTGGTTATAAACACTTGAATGATTTAGTTGATTAAACAAGAAGCAACATTTCTAAAAGGAGTTAATTGGCCACTTGATTCTGCTATGTACTCATTTACATACACGTGCACATATACCATAGAGCATAAATCCTTCTATTTAAGTTTTAATTTACCGTTTCAATCTTTTTTTTTTCAACTACCGGTAGAGATTGGTCCACAATTTAAACTCTTTGGATTTTAATCACATTAAGGATTTCATTATTGAATTTATTTATTTCTAAATTATAGCTTTTGACCTATATAATATATATTACTCTTATTTATTGATATTTTGATGATTTTTCATTCATTAAATTTATGTTTCACATTAAACGTGTCGGGTTCATTTTGAACTTGATATCGCAACACTATATTTGGCTATGCTTAATGGCCACACACAAAGATATACATTGTGTGTGTGCATAATGATAAAGTTAAATTTTCGTTAAATAATTCGAATATAAAAAGTAACTAAAAAGAAGAGGAGGATTCAACAATATTGGTTTCGTAAATAGTGTAATTCCTAATGACCTATAGCTTAGCCCATGAGTATGTGTATCTAACATCTGCAATTGATGTATGATCAAGGAAGGTGAACATTAAAATATTTAAGTAAGATGTGATTTATCTTTAGTCTCAACACGGGACTATGTAGCATTAAACATGGCTATAATTAGCAAGAAGTGAAAACATACTGCTTGCTTGCGTTCAAGTTTATCAACAAAGACGACATGTAGAGTCATTCTCTAAAAGTTACCATTGAAGATTGCAGATATCTACCAAAAGCTAATAAGATAAATATTACTATTTACATCTGGAGAAAGGCAACTAGCGTGCAGCTTTTTGGCAAATGAAGGTGTTAAGAGAAGAAGAAGAAATCAACTTTAGGATGTAATGTAGTCTGCACAAGTATATAGGTGCTTTCAAGAAGTTAGTTATAACTAACTAATGGATAGGTAGTTAACATGTTTAGTTAAACCTAGACTTGTTAGCATACTATAAATACCTACTACTTGGATCATTCTGTTTACCACTTTATTTCTAATAAGAATTACTACTCTTTCTCTGAGATAATACTCAATTCTTCAGCTCTCACCTTCTTCCCCCTTTCTTCTCCTATTTCTTATTTTCATCCTCTGCTTGACTGGGTTCATGGTGTCAAATACACCTGAATAATTACATGGTAAGCCAGATACTATAACTAAAAAGTTATTCGATCTGTAAAGTGTAAAGAAAGGGTTCAAGATCATGATGGTATTAGTCAATCTTGAACCAAGGTTTCTGGTGATTGGGGTACCAGTTATCTGGGAATTTTTTCTTATAATACTACATCTCTGTTTTCATGTGAAACTCAACAATGGCAAGTCTTGAGCGAGGTGCTGAAGTTGGAGCTTCAACCACAGTCATTGATCACAATCATCCCCTATTTCTCAGCCCAGCTGATGTAAGTGGCATTCAAATAATTTCATTTCAACTAACAGGTATGGAAAACTATGCTATTTGGTTTCAATCCATGAGAATTGCCTTGTTAGGGAGAAACAAGTTGGGATTAGTGGATGGAACATGTACCAAAGATAAATTTCCTGCAGATATGGGAAATCAGTGGGAAAGAGTCAATGCAATTGTATTATCTTGGATAATGAAATCTGTTTCTAAGAGCTTACTAGGTGGTATCATGTATGCATCTGTCGCTCAAGCTGTTTGGGATGACCTACATAAAAGGTTTAACAAAATTGATGGTGCTAGGACCTTCACTTTGCATAAAAAGATAGCTACGTGTACATAAGGTAGTGCATCTGTAACTACTTATTTTTCCAAGTTGAAGGATCTTTGGGAGGAGTTTGAAGCCTTGGTACCTGCACCAGGGTGTGACTGTGAGAAGTCAAGAGACTTTGTGGTACATTTGCAAAAATTAAAGTTATTTCAGTTCTTGATGGGCTTGAATGATGTATACATTCAAGCAAGAAGTCAGATTCTTCTTATGAGCCCAATGTCTACTGTCAATCAAGCATATACAATGATCCTGATTGATGAAAGTCACAAGTCAGTAGTGGTTAATTCTGTAGGGATTCTTAGTCTACTCCTGCTATGAGTTCAAGAAATTGTGACATTGATATGTATTCAAGAAATACTGGTGGAACTGGTCAATATCATAAGTTCAAGAAATCTTATAATATCCAGTATGAATTCTGCAAAATAAAGGGTCATACTAGAGATAATTGCTAGAAAATTATTGGCTATCCAGCCGACTTCAAGATTACGAAGAAACCTAGAGTTGATGGAACAACAGCCTATAATATAACTTTGGATCTAGGTATTATCTTAGGACAAGTTCCTTACTCTCAACCTGTAGTTCAAGATGTTCTTGGCCAGAGTTCATATGGTTCAAATGGAGAACAATGGTTTTATTCCACTAAGCAAGCAGCACAACAGGGATCAAGACTTCAGGTGTCTCACATAAGTCAGATGGGAACACCAGCGTTCACAAAAGAACAATATAATCAGATTGTGCAAATGATCAACCAGACAAAAGAAATACCCACTGCTCATGATTCAGAAATGCATCAGGTATTAGTAATGTTTTTTTGGTGTCTTCTAAAGTGCAAGAACGGATAATTGATACCGGTGCTACAAACCATATGGTGTCCGACTTAAATCTGCTTGAAGGTAAGACGGTAGTTCATCCTATAACCTCTAAGAAGGTTTACTTACCAAATGGTGATACCACCTCAGTTAAGCATGTTGGAAGTTGCTATTTGATATATGAGAATGGCATAGCTAATGTCTATCGCTTGCCTGAGTTTCAATACAACTTGCTCTCAGTACCGCAAGTGACAAAAGAGTGGAAGTGTTCAGTAAACTTTTTTCCTAATTTTTGTGTATTCAGGATCTTTATACTGGAAAGGTGAGGGCAATTGGTAAAATGGAAGGAGCTGTATACTTGCTACAGGATCAAGATATCAAAAGTAAACTCAAGGTGATGCCTCGTGAAGAATCAAGTGGATCATGTCTAAGCAAAGGAAGACATAGTAAAGCAGAAGTAAATATTTGGCATATGAGATTTGGTCATGTGTCCACTAATGTACTACAAAGGTTAATTCATGGAAATTTATAAGTAATTGATGAAAGTGTTAGATAATGCACAGTATGTCCTAGTGCCAAACAACAGATATTACCATTTACTTTTAGCAGTATTAAAACTTCAAAATGCTTTGATCTTGTTCATATGTACTTGTGGGGTCCTTATAAAGTTTCCACTATGAATGATAAAAGATTCTTTCTAACTATTGTGGATGATTTTTCAAGATTTACCTGGTTTTACTTACTACAGTTTAAGTCTGAAACATGTGTGTTAGTTCAACAGTTTCTTGCTTATGTTAAAACTCAATTTGATAAAATTGTGAAGGTGGTTAGGACAGATAATGGGACTGAGTTTGTTAACTCTGTGTGTGATGGATTGTTTAAAGCTTCAGGTATTGTGCATCAGACAACTTGTGCTTACACACTTCAATAAAATAGTGTGGCTGAGAGGAAGCATAAACATATTCTTGAAGTAACTAGAGCTCTAAGGTTTCAAGCAGGAATTCCTATACATCTTTGGGGCTATTGTGTTTTAGCTGCTGTATATATAATAAACAGGCTTCCAAACTCATTTCTAGCCTATCAAACGCCCTATACAAGATTACATGGGAAAGTACCAAGTTATAATTACCTCAGGGTCATTGGTTGTTTGTGCTATGCCAAGGTGGTTAATGAGCATGACAAGCTGATGACAAGAGCTAAATTTACTATATTGCTGGGATATTCTGAGGTTCAAAAAGGCTATGTATTGTATGAT
>NC_061113.1:199171103-199198372 GCF_002878395.1 Capsicum annuum
TAATTAATTAATTAATCAAATAAATCCATATATATACGACTTCCGTATTTTTTAAATAACAAGGCTCTGATACCAATTGTAGGGGGTTGCGGATTACGCGTGGTAACTTTACTAGAAAACAAATAGTATTGTAATTAAATTATCTAGTGTTCTAGGATCCTCGTTAGTACTATGTAATCTTTTGTATTCTTGGTATAAACTATATAGTTGGGTTTCGATTTCTTTTAATGATTTATTCTTTTCGTAAGATGTATCCATTAATTTATGTAATTGTTAAATGCTTTGTAGTAATATTCAGTAACTGTTTTTCTTCGTTCTTGTATTTTTTATTTTTGTATATTTTATTAATATATTTAATTTTACTGATATTCATATTTTGAGGGGTGATTAAATGGTAGTTGATTAAATGCTTTGCTATAATATTCTTTAGATTTTTCTCTTAGTTTTTGTAACTCTTCTCTATTATTTTTAAGATATTCTAAATATTCTATATCTTTTGTTTTAAAATATTCAATTAAATTTGTTTTTATAAGGTTTTCTGTTAATCTTATTTCTATTTAATGTTAGAAAAAGAAGAATTAAAATTAGAAGATAAATTGATAGCTATGGTGAGAATAGAAAAAGAAAACGAAGTTATAATTAAATGCATGAATTAAGGGATGGTTACTTCCTTATTTAACTCTAACATTAAGGGATGGTTACTTCCTTATTTAACTCTAACTGATGGGAGTTAAAATAAGAACTACTATTCAATTTGTATATGTATTTATATAGCAACATTTTATTTAAATACAAAATACAATTTGCTATTTCTCGTAATTATGAAATATTTGCTATAAAAGTTATAATTATAGTTGTTAAGTTGCTACTTTTGAAAAATTTCCAAAAAATTATTGTGAAAACGAGCTTTACTGTTCAAATTCACAAGCGATAATTTTTTGTTAGTACCGTACATCTTTACTTATTCAGTATACTAAAAAGATATGTCCTATAATCCTTGTCTAATTTGGAAAAAATAATGTATAATTTATCTTTTTGTGTACAATTTACCCTTGCAATTAAATACTACTCCATTCATTATCCATTGCATTTCATAAAACATTAAATTTATTATATTTAAAAAGTGATATCGTAAAGCTACCTTTATTATTTATTGTTTATTAAAATATGTATCAAGTTAATAATAAACAAATAAAGATTTACGGAGGAAGTAGTGTGTCTATTTGATGGCCTGCTCTATACTAACCATTTAATGGCCTTTGTTTTACGAGATTTTATTGTAGGAAAAAAATACAAGAAGTGGCAAAGTTAATTTCATGATTAAGCTAAATAATAATCTGTAATTTGTATCTATAATCTGTAATATATTAAACGTGGGAAGACCTTTAGAAAAGTGATTTGAACTTTTTACCCTTCATTAAAAGTCTCCGCTTTAGATAAAATAATCTTTTCACCTTTTCTACTTCAATTATTAAAATATTAAATATCAACTATAATAAATATATTCAAAATTAATGGAGAAGTTTTTTTATTATTATAGTTAAATTCCTAAACTTGTGTTAATTTTTATTTATGGTATTTTCCCCTTAATCTCTCAAACATGTCCAAAAAATAGTCTCATTCATCGTAGTAGTAAATCCTATTGTACTTAAATTTTTACATTTATGGTGAATAGGCTCCTTCATCGTATGATCAAATAGGACTCCTTATAAGATTTATAATCCATAAGATTTTTAGGAGTTTTTATTATTTCCTTTTTAGTAGAAGATACATTACAAAAATATTTGCTCTACTTTGTCTCACTTCACTTTGTTCTTAATTAATTTTTCTCATCAATTATTCATGTTTTTTGGTTTTATAAAGTTATTAGATATTCTTATCTTCTCCAAACAATATATGAACAAGTATATATGATTCATTATTGATTTTTTAATATTCCTCAGCAGGTGAAGGAAGACTCATGTGTAGAGTGTGATTGAGTTTTTTTGTCAATTAACAATGAATTTGAAGGTATGTGTACACGACCCATGCAATACTAATTTTTCTTAGAGAAGAAGACGAAAAACGCCAACAACAAAAAGAAGAGAATATAAAGCTTTCTGATTGTTCTAGCCTATGCAGCTTGACTCCCTCATTCTAACTGTTGTTTGAATTTTCATACACATGCAATATCTGTCAACGATGGCAACTCTGACGGCGAACGATAAGAGCTTCGAAGAGGACCAGTTTCATGTTTTGTTAAAAGGGTTTCACGCTTTTCTGACAACAGACCTCAAATTATAAAGGTGTTAATATTTTCTTGTTTTCTCTACTCAAAATTATAAAGATTTTGGATTGCTTACTATTGTAAATTGTGGTAAGTGAATGATTGAAATATTTCTTCCTAAATTTTTGTGAGTAGCAACATTGTAAGTCAGTTTGATGTTCTCTAAGTAATAGCTAAAAGAAAACGTGATTAACACATTCAAAGTTTTTTCCAAATGAAATTAAGTGGGATAAACAATATAATATATATATCCTACCGTTATTAGTTTGGAGACAGGCATAGTTGTGTCTTTCAATTGTAGATAGAAATGTTGATTTATTGGCTTAATACATGATCAATTTCTTAAATTGATTGAGATATTCAATTATTGGCAATTTAAAATATTTAAAAGATATATGATAAAATTACGGTCAAAAAGTAAATTTATTTGAATTTTGAAATTTGAAAACGGAGAGAGTATTTCTAATATTGTCCCTATTTGTTACTTTTTAGTGACAACTATGACTGCATTTTGCACAATCACTCATAGTGATGTTCATCCTAAAAGATTAAATTTTATGTTGTTATTTTTTTCAAGTACTAATACCTCTCTCTTCTCTTGATCATGTTGCAATGAAACTATGAACCTTAAGTTAAATTAAATAAATTAATAGATATGATTGAGATAGCATACAAAAATGTCAGAGTAGATACAACAATATAATATATTAACAAAAAATGTTAGCAACTCTTTAAATTTGTTGATAAATTTTATTTAAACATTCGAATTATGATTTGTTTCAATCGAACATCTAAACACTTAATAAAGGGTTCATATTGCTATTTTTAATGTGTTTTAACTTAAACATTTAAGAGACATGTGAAGATAAGTAAAAAAATATTTTTTTCAAAATTCAAAGTGTCTAATAGGAATACTTTAAGTAAATTCTTTCCATAGCATATTATTTTACATTATTATAGTAAAAATATTAATTTGTTGTCCTCGATCTAACACTTTCTAACAACATATGAATTGCTTCATATGTCATTTCAAGAAAGTTTTTAAAGCCTTTTTTTGAGATCGTTCTATAGCCTTGGTAGTTTTTCTTAGTTTAGATTAAAGTGGTTTTTAATTCTTTTATATTGTTTTGTATGAATATATTAGTTTTCTATTTAAGTGTTTTTTTGTTGTGAAATGAATGTCATGGATGCCACATGTATGCCATGTGGCTACATATTAACTAGGCAAGAAGCCTACTAATCCTCCACCCTTTTGTCAATTATAAGTAGAGAATTTTCCATAGTAGGCTATAAATAGCCATACGATAAGACAACAATGAAAGGTGCAATAATTACTACAATTTTATACTCTCCATATTGTATGTTTTACTTTTAGGTACTATTACATATTTTATAACACGTTATCTGCACGAATCTCTACCATTCCGAGCAAATACAAGTAATAAAGGTAAGTATTTATCTTTCTTCAATAATGTCAAATATATCCAAACATGAATTTGTTTCCCTAGATATATCGGGCAAAACTTACATGTCCTGGTGTAATACCCCACCCTTCTCCTAGTTCAAATTCATCTCTAGAACATCAAAGATCTTGCTTCAAAGATGAATATATTTTATTTCATGTGAAATTTTTAAGATTTTGACTTTTATCCCGTGGGAAATTGAATAAGCTTTCCATCGATATACCAAATTCGCCCAAATCCGACACTCGGATGAAGAGTTAGAGCCATTTTAGTGAGACAGTGTACCACCTGATACTTTAGCGCGTCGCGGAGCAAGCCAAAATGACAATTGTCAAAATCCAGTAAGCCTCCGCGATTTTACCTCATCGTGGTGGCTTTCCAGTTCTCAACTAAAGTGGCAACGCAATTTCCACCGCGTCGCACCAAGGCTCAGTTTCCCAATTGTTCAATTTCCAGTAAGCTGGCGTGATTATGGCGCATCATGCCAACATGTAAAATTTGAGATTTTTTTTTAGTTCCAGATTTTAATCCCAAGGGCAAGAAGGCCATTTTACTATCCCTATATATACTCTTCAACACAAGATTTCTCATTATTTTATCCAAATATACTAGTTTTCTCTCAATTTTCTTCAAGAACAACCATTAGGGTTCATAGCTCAAGACCCAAGTCATCAAGATTCCTCCGTAAATCTTTAAGAATCATATAACTAGGTATGAAGATATTGATTCATGGGATCCTTCCACCCAAGAAGTTCAAGAATCCTTTTCTAAAATCAAAGATCTTATATTTATGAGTTTTCATGATTCATGTGAATTGAAATTGAAGTTCATGTTATTATTGAGTTTTAATTCATGTTTTGTTTACAAAGTTTCAAGCTTTGATCCTAGTATGTGTTATTCATGATAAAACCTCTTCAAGTTGTATGTTAGGTGACGTGTTTATGTCAAGTAAGTGTAGAAATTGTGAATAACCAAAGCATGCTCCCCATATGTTTGATAAAATGCTTATGTGAAGGAATTAGAGCCATTATAGCATGTTAACTAGAAATCACCAATTGTGTGTAAGTTCATGCATGCCAAGTGTTTGTTGAAAAGCCTTAGTGAATGAATTGTGACATGTTAGCATGAAATTCCCCATTTATGTGCTCTTCAATGCATGTAAAATGTCTGTTGTAAGACCTTGTTGAATGGAGTATGAGCCGGTAGTATGTCTCCCTATACTATTACATGTTTATGATTTCCAAGTGCTTGAAGAGATGCTTTAATGATTGTAATGGTGAATGAAAGTCCATGGTCATGATTATTTAAGATGGTTATGTTTTACTTTTATTTTATCGAGTCCTCGGGGTAATTATACCCGACAATTTAGCTGCAAGTCTAGAGCCTATGCCAATTTTCATGATAATTTCAGTCAAGTCATGATTCTTAGAACTCAGTCAGTTACAGAATTCAGTACTCTCAGACAGTTACAGAACTTAAGAAATCTCAGTAATCCAAGTATCATTAGTATTCCAGCACTAGTTCAGACCTCAGTAACATTCAAGTAAACAATTCAGAACTCAGTATCATTCAGTCAAATAACGAGATCCAGTAGTATTCCGTCAGTCTTCAGAATCAAGTATACCTAGTCAGATCAGTCAAGTAAGATAATCAGTAATAGATTCAGCTCAGTCTAGTACAGTCCAAGAATTATTTTAGTGTCTTTTAGTTGGGAGTAGGAACTAGCACTGAGCGAGTACAGGGATGACGACTTTCCCGTTAGAGAGGCAGAGTCGTTAGTAATAGTCCCTGAACTCTAGAACTGCGTATCCAGCACAGGACCAGGAGTCACCCGTTAGATTAAGGGTTGACTATCATATTGCCTTAGGCTTGACTTCCTGTTCAGGGTCACCCGATAGAGAGGCTTGACCATGGCAAGGTCTTTACCTGTGGAATGGTATTGACACCCTTCTAGTTGGGGCTACAGGTTGGACCCCACTAGTTCAGAGTTAGGGCATGTCGGTTAAGTGAGAACTCCTACAGTTGTAGTTTCAGTATCAATCTTCAGAGTAGAACTCAGAAATCAGGACTGTGAGATACAGTCACCCATCTCAGAAGGAACTTTGATAGTTCCATAGATTCATGGACCACCCGCTAGATAGGCCTGGTTTCACATAAAGTTAATAGTATCAGTACTAATAGAGCCAGAGATCACCCGTTAGATAGGTCTGATCTCAAACTTAGTTTATCATTTATATTATTAAAAAATTCAGAGATCTTTCGCTAGATAAGATTGATCTCAGATATAATCATTCTTTATCATTATTAGTAGATTTAGAGATCATCTGTTAGAAAGGTTTGATCACAGATTTAGTCAGTCGATAGTAGCAAACTCAGAACTTAGTCATTGATATGAGCAGATTCAGTTAATCAGCTTCAGTATCATCAGTTTCAGAGATCAACTGCTAGAGAGAACTGATCTTAACTTCAGTACTCAGTTATCAATATCAGAAGATTTAGTTATCCAGTATCTCAATATTAGTAGTGAGTTCAGATGCCAGTAAAGCAGTATCCGAGAATCCGTATTTAGAGTCACGATGATTTTAGTTATGGTTTGTGCATTCATCCATATGTCCCCATTCAGTACTCTCATGTTATTTAGTTAAGCTATGTTTATGCATAATCCCTTGCATTTAGCCTTACCTCATTTAGCATACCAGTACATTCAAAGTATCGACGCATACTTTTCTCTTGCGCTATGGTGTCTTATACCATAGGTTCAGAAGCACGAGATCCAGAGCACCCTTAGCAGTCCAAACTCAGTCAACAACAGTAGATGTAGCAGTGAGTCCTCTTCATTCGAGTATGATCCTTATTTTATTGTGGCATTAGACTCAGTTTATTTTCAGTAGACAAAGTTAGTTGGGGACATGTCCTATCAACTCCACAGTTCAGATAGTTAGAGTCTTTCCAGATAGATGTATCAGTATTCAGTTTTTAGTTTTGAGTATTTTAGATATTTTGAACCTTATGGAAAGTTTTCACTAATTTTCTGCGTTTATCATATTATATTATACAATACTTAGGTACAAATATCAGTAGAGGGTTAGCTTGTGGTCCTTCAGGAATATAAGCACATTGTGGCATTCCAATTTCAGAAAATTAGGGCGTTACACTTGGACACTGGATGCCTAAATAGGGTGTTACACCTGGGCACTGGATGCCGAAATACATTTAGATGCGATGGGTCTGACAGACACCATTAAAAATAAAAATCAGGCATCAAATCAAGACAGGCTAAGGCCATGATATTTCTCTGTCATCATCTTGATGAAGGTCTAAAAATGGAATACCTCACAATTAAGGATCCACTTATAGTGTGGAATAATTTAAAAGAAAGATACGACCACCTGAAGATGGTCTTCCTTCCACAGGCACATTATGAGTGGACACATTTGAGGTTACAGGACTTTAAAAATATAACTGATTATAATTCTGCGATGTTTAGAATTAAATTGTGTTTGAATTTATGCAGAGAAAATATAACTGATCACGATATGTTAGAGAAATCATTCTCTACTTTTTTCGCCTCGAGTATGCTCCTACAACAGCAGTACCGAGAAATGGAATTTAAAAGTATTCTGAATTGATTGCTCATCTTCTTATTGCTGAACAACATAATGAATTTTTAATGAGAAATCATGAAAGTCGACCTCCTGGTACTGCTCCATTCCCTAAAGTGAATGCTGCATATTTTTATCAAACCAGGCGTGAAAGAAGCCCTGGCCCCAGTCATGGTCATGGTCTATATTTTAATCAGATTGATCGTCTTACATTAAATATTGACCCTCAACACCAGCAGTGTAAAAAGAAGGGTAAAGCTCCTGAAGCAGTACCAAGGACGAACTTTGAAAGTAAATATTATCGATGTAGAGGAAAGGGGCACTGGTCACGTGTCTGTCGTACGCCAAAGCATATGGTGAAGCTCTATCAGGCGTCCCTTAAGAAAACAGATAATGAAGTTGACGCAAACTTTATCTCTGAAAATAATGTTAAGCCCATGAATTTAGATGCCTCAGATTTCTTTACAATCCCCGAAGGATATGGTAATCATTCTGTCGATGATGAATATGAAATAGTTTGATTGTTTTACTTTTCTGTTAAGTTGTATTACTTTACATTTCTGCTAATAGTAGCTCACTAATCTTATAAATAAATAAAGTTTGTGTAATACGTTATGTGCTAGTTATACTATAATGTTTACTTTGTTTATATTTTCATCTTGAAGAATAAATGAATACTCTTGAAGTAGAAAATAAAAAATTTACTCCTGAAGTAGTAAGTCTGAAATTAAAGATATGATAGAGAAAATTCTCTACAACTATATGTATACCTCGATTTACTTCTGAAATAGAAAATTATTGACAGAGGTCCTAAGATATCATAATTTGATATGCTTAAGGCATGTTGTAATAATTATATTTCATTTTCGAAGAATGAAAACTTTTGATAAATTGTTAATTATCTTTCATTTGCAAGGAATGAGAATTTTTGATAAATGTTACAATTACAGATCCATTCCCTGAGGTGAATATGATATTTAGTAAGGTATATAAATGTGCACTTGACTGTGAAAACCATATTAAAAAGGAGTAGAAAGAATTATTTTGATATTTTACTCTCGAAGTAGTAAGTCTGAAATTTATCTTAAATCTTACTCCTGAAATAATAGAACCTTGAAAGTTACTCCTGGAGTAGTAAATCTGATATTTACTTCGAAAGTAGTAAATCTGATATTTACTTTTGAAGTAGTAAGATTGTGCAATAGTGAAATCTTGCAAACTGCTCTCGAAGTAGCAGACATTTAACTTTAGTAAATAACTCATGCCATGATAAATTTTGGAGTTTATTAGTTTAAATAATTCTATTGGTTGCATGAATGATTTTGTCATCCTGAAGATGAGCATATTGAGTTTTAGACATATAATGAAGAACTGAAAGATTCTTCAAGAACTATTACTTGTTCTCATGATAAGTTAATTGAAACAGCTAATGTTGGGACTGAATTCCCTAAATTCTAAAAAACGTAAAAGATGAATAAGGGCCTATTCACCCATCATTTGATATGATGCATCCATAGATGGTCACATGTACATTTATTGTCAGCCTGCAGTTTGACATTCATAAAGTTGCCTTCTCAATTAAATTGAGTCAAGAGCATAATTTTCAGATAACGTAGTCAAGACAATTACTCTTGATAATGCTAGTTATATTCAAGTTGGTTTAGCATTGAATGCATCATAAATAGCTAAACCATTGCTTAAGAGAACAAAGATTAAAAGTATTGGTCTGAAATATATATTGCATACAATAGCACTTGTGTGCATTAGACCAATAAAGTATGATCAGTTCTTCCCTCTCAATTGGTTCAAGGTCAGGAACCATATATTTTCCATCTAATAGCATTTTGACGTGCGGTATGTAATTAATAGATATACCATGATTCACAAAGATGGATTTTCTAAAGTAAATTGGAGTATATGTTAGTTTTCCTAACATAAGGAGAGATAATAATCAGCTAAGAAATGTGTTATGAATTATCGTTAGTACGATCCTTATTTAAAAGATAATTCAAGTCAAATGCCAGAAGCATTTGCTGACCCAAAATTAATTTCATATTTAGCTGCGGATGCTCCTACTGTGTGTCCCTGAAGGACAAAGTCTATAACATGCATGAAGTGTGGTAGATCAATTGGTTTCAAATAAAGTAATCCTTGAAAAGAAAATGAAGCAAATGATCATAATAAAGAGGCAATATGATCTTGAAGAGCGACGACATAACACTTCATGAAATCTTCAAAAGAGGTTCAGGTACCAAAAAATAATTATGTGATGAGATCTCAATAAGTTATGTCGTAATATGAATCGATACAAATGATATCACATCAACGATATCTTTAGTACAATAGCGCGTAATATTGTTTAATATTATGAGGATCTAAATTCTACGTTTATTTAAGCATGCTGATGTAGAAATAATTATCAAGTGAAATATACTTGTTGGTAAGCATGAGGTTTATTTGGCATGCAGTCTTGACACTATAAGATGTCATGTATTTAATATTGAATGGTTCACTTGATAATGAAATTTAGATGAGAATCCTATAAGAATTAAAGATTCCTGAAGCATGTAGTTCAAAGTATCGAGAATTCTATTTAATCAAATTATAAAGATCGTTATACGATTTAAAACAATCAGGGCATATGCGGTATAATCGCCTTAGTGAGTACATGATAAATGAAGGTTACATAAATGATGTCATTTGTCCTTATATTTTCATTAAGAAAACAACATCAAGGTTTGTTATAATCGCTGTTTATATGAATGCCATAAATCTCACTGGAACTCCAGAAGAGGTCTAAAAAGACAATTGAATATCTAAAGAAAGAATTCGAAATGAAAGATCTTAGAAAGAGAAAGTTTTGTCTTGATCTGCAGATTGAACATTTAGCAGAAGGGATCTTCATCCACCAATCTGCCTATACTGAGAATGTCTTGAAATAATTTTACTCGGACAAAGAACATTCATTACATAATCTAATGATGTTCGATCACTTGAAGTGAGTAAAGATTCATTCCGACCTCCAGAAGAGAGTGAAGAGATTTTTGGTCCTGAAGTACTATATCTCAATGCTATTGGTACACTTATGTATTTTTCTAATAGCGCAAGGCTTCATATAGCCCATTCTGTTAATTTACTAGCTAGGTACAGTTTTCTTTCACATAGAAATTGAAATGGAGGTAAGCATATATTGCAATATCTAAAGGAGCCTATTGATATTAGTTTATTTTATACTAACAAAGATAGTTTAGATCTTGTTAGTCAGGCAGCTGCAGGTTATTTATCTGATCCACATAAAGCAAGATCTCAAATAGGTTATGTGTTTACATATGGAGGTACTGCAATATCATGGAAATCTACAAAGCAATCTATTGTTGCTACTTTTTCAAATCATGTTGAGATAATAGCTATTCATGGGGCAAGTAGAAAATGCATATGGCTGTGGTCAGTGATACATTCCATCAAAGAGAGATGTGGCCTGAAGCTCGATATCAAGATACCCACAGTCATATTTGAAGACAATGCAGAATGCATAGCTCAATTAAAATGAGGCTTTATAAAGAGAGATAGCACAAAGCACATTTCTCCAAAATTCTTCTTCACACATGATCTCTAGAAGAATGGTGATATTGATGTACAATAAATTCATTCAAGTGATAATCTAGCAAATTTGTTCACCAAATCCTTACCAACTTCAAATTTTGAGAAGATGGTAGACAAAATTGGAATGCGAAGACTGAACCAGTTGCATCGAGGTCTTCATCAGGAGGAGTAAGAATACACGTTGTACTTTTTTACTTAACCAAGGTTTTTATCCCATTGGGTTTTTCCTAGTAAGATTTTTAATGAGGCAGTACGCAAATGCGTATCCAATAAATTTCTTTTTACATGGTCATTCAAGGAGGAGTATTGTGAAATGAATGCCATATGGATGCCATATGTATGCCATATGGCTACATATTAACTAGGCAAGAAGCCTACTAATCCTCCACCCCTTTGTCAATAATAAGTGGAGAATTTTTCATTGTAGGCTATAAATAGCCATATGATAAGACAACAATGAAAGGTGCAATAATTACTACAACTTTATACTCTCCACTTTGTATGTTTTACTTTTAGGTGCTATTACATATTCTATAACATTTTTCATATTTAATAAAATTGTCAATTTATTTAACTTATTAACCAAGACATATTTCTTTAATAATAGCGAAGTAATTTTATAAAATTGAATACATGAAGCGGGGTACACATGCAGGGCGCGTACCCTAAACTAATACTTTAAAAAAATTATATGGGATAACAACAATAGCAATATTTTAGTGCCTCCTTATCCTCCCTTAATTTTCTCTCTTTCCCTCTCATAAGTCATATCTCTAACCTTTTTACTTTTTTTTTTCTTTTAGTTTTTTTCATCTTTTTTTTGTCATTTTTTTTTCTATTTTGATTTTTTTCTTTCACTTTTTCTCTCTCTTCCATTTCACTTTTTTGTTCCTTTTACATTCTTTTCTTTATTGATTTTTTATCTTTTTTTATTTTTTTATTTTTTTCCTTTCTCGCATTTTTCTTTTTATTTTCCTATTTTTGCTTTTTTTTCTATTTTTGTTTCTTTCTTTTTGTTTTTATTTCCGCTCTTCTATTTCTCTTCAATTTTTTTTTCCTTTTTCAGTTCTTTTTCTTTTTCCTTTGCTTTCTTTTTCTATTTTATTGCATTTGAAAGAAGAAGAAAAAAGGAGGAGGAGGAGGAGTAAGAGGAAGAATAGGAAGAAGAGGAGGAAGAGGAGGAGGAGAAGGAAGAAGAAGAAGACGTAGAGGAGGAGGAAGAAGAAGAACGACAACAACAACGACGACAACAACAACAACACACAACATACATACATACATACATAGTAGTAATGTGCAATATTATATATCCTATACTAAATATTTTAACTAGATTATGAGGACATGTTTTCTTTAAGAGATAAACTTGCATTTTTGAGTTTAAGAGATTAACTTCTATTTAAATTAAAATTTGGCAAAGGAGAGATGCCCAAAATTAGAGAAATTCTTTTCTTAATCAAATAAAAAAATTTAACTTTATATGAGGATGGTTGTTGCGTCCTTTCACACACGCAAGTGTACGTGATCGTACAAGTAATAAAGGATGTAAGTTCAGATATCGTACCCATAGAGATTTGACGAATTGAAGTTCTAATTTGAATTCTTATTCAAGTTATTCAGTAGGTGACCAATAACAAAGAGTGATTTGTGTGTTTTGAATGTGAATAAAAATAAGTGTAGCAAGTCGTAGATTGATTGTGTTGTAATTCAAATTTGATAGAAGATCTAGGGCTATGGTATTTTGACAATCCAGTTGTGGTATCAAATTATTCGTCTAATTTGCTTTCCTGAATTACTAGTTGCTGGTTGATTGTAGCTATATTGAACGTTTTCCCAACAAATCTAAACCTACTCGACTATTCCTAACACCTATATTTCTATGATCGTCGATTAATAGTGAATTGCATAAAGAAATCATCGCTATCAACTATGCTAGGTCACATGGTATATTTTTATCCTCAGTGATGAATCGATTTCCTTTTCCTATAAGATTCACAAACTAGCCCTATTTCCTCTTGTTACACTTGTCTTCTCTTTTTCAAGTTCAACAAACATGCGTTAGATAATATTCGTAAGGTGATTAATCAAACGAATAATTGAAAGCAAGAAGAAATAAATAACTCAATAAATAGAAAACAAAATAGATAATATGATTTTGAATCCACAACTTTCATGTTCAACCACAAACCTAGAAATTAAGAGGTTTAGCTACTCATGAATCTCTTTGAAAGAGGAGATTTCATGAGTTTACAAGGCAAAAATTGAAAATAAAATAAATAAATAAATTAAAAACCTTTCTTGAGCTTTGCCTTCCCCAAATTCGTTCTCCCCCATAAAAAATGTACAAAGGGGGTCTATATAAAGTTTAGAAACCCTTAGAATATCAAAAACCAATCCCAATCAGGTTAGGATAAGTTTCGTTTTGCGCCATAGCCCAAAAGCTAAGCTGTGGCACAAATAATAACCTAACATTCAGACCAGTGGCTAAACTTGCGCCACTTCTTGCTTTGGGTGAGTGACGCAAGACTTCCTGACAGCAACACAAATCCTCTCCACTGCTTGCTTTGCAGCAGTGGCGCAAAGAATAATATTTTTTTCCCTTCCACACTATTTTGCAATACTTTGCGATGTAGATTCTTCCTTGGTTTTTTTTGGTTCCTTGATGCTCTTTTTCTTCTCGTTTAGGCTCCAAATACCTCAATGCACTTCTATATAAGAAAATCATAAATCTCAAGCATAAATCACATCATTTAAGCTCAAGACAACACCAAAAATAGAACAAATATGAGGCAAAAGATGGTCAAATAAGGTAATTTTTAGCCTAGCATCAACACCCCACACTTAAACCCTTGTTATTCCTCGAGTAAGCTATGAACTCATAAAATAAACTCTTCTACAACTACACCTATTGAAACAAGATTACTAAAGCTGAGACTACAATGACTAAAATATATGGCAAGATCATATTAAACATGCTTCATTCATACCATTCATTTAAACAAATACTCTAAAAACTCTTAACGTCAAGAACCGACTCTATGATATTAGCAAACTCATATAATTCACCCAATCAAAAGATCAAATACTTCACTTATTTTTCGTCAACCATGTGCCTTTACAACATGAGAGTTACCCATATTCACTCAAAAGTATACAAATTAAAGCTAGAATGGGTATAGGAATAAGTTTTCGCGCAGTCTAAAAAGGAATTTCACATGCAATATATGATGAACTATACACTTGTCCTTATTGTACTACTCCCCTAGTATAGGAATGTCAAATCTAAGATCAAGTAGGTAGGTTGTAATGTAGGTTAAGGAACGAGTAGGAATTATTTTGTCTTAAATAATGACTATCTTCCCTATGCAATTTAATACATCACAATTTTTTCATCGTTTGCTCACTCTTCAATTAACCACACTTTCTTCCACTCTTCCCACCTAGATTTTTTTAATTTCCCATCTCTTTAAGAAAATTCACATACCATTAGTAAGGTGTGCACAATTATCAAACCTTTTTTTCTTTCAATTCTTTTGGTCTTTTTCTACTCCCTACCAATAGCATATGAATTATTTTTTTATGAGTTGCACCCATAGACTTCTCCACAGGCTTCCCACCTTAACTATCTCCTTTTTCTCAGTTTTCACTCCTTTTATTTCTTAATTTTCCAATTAGAGTGCTTAGAAGTTTTGGATCAAATTAAATATTTATTTTAAAAAAAAGATTAAGATTCATGTATGACTATCAAAGAATAGGCTAGAGGCTTAACAGGTCTAACTAGGATCATCCATTATGGGTAGGTAAAGCAAGGATAAAAAAATAGGTTAATCAAAGAAATGCCTATATCATATCCAAAGCTAAAAATTCCTTATTTCGCTTTGCAAACACACCGGGAAATTTCTAGACATCAATATAAAATCACTATCAATAGATACCTCACACATGACACATGTTCAATTCAAGAAGGATCCACATAGAATCTAAATCAGGCAAATAATAAGAGTTCAAATTTAACCTAAATACCACATACAAGTCAAGTAAAAAAACCTAAGTGTCTCAAGAGAAGCCATTCAAATATTTTTTTCAAAACACGCTTTTGATCTCCAAACCAACTTGCATCATTCAGTCATGTGTTGTACTTAACAAGAGCACCTCATATTCAATTGGTCCTAAATACTATCTAACTTCTAATGACTAAATCTTCTCTCAAGACGATCATAAACCATCTATCATCAGAAAAGTCATTCTACCTAATAATAAAATAAAAATTATTTTAGTAATAAAAAAACTAGTCAGCTTAAAGGGCATCCCCTAAAAAAGAACTGAAAAGAAAAATCAAGGGGTGGGCGAAGTATGCTCTACTAAAGAACTAAAAAGCTAACAATCAACACAAACTATTCTAATCTATAAACCTAAAAAAATCTTTTTATGATTTTAGCTTTTAACTTTTTTTTTTGCACAATTTCTCAATGGAAACAAATAACAAAAAACAAAGCAACTCCTATAGCATACTTCACTCTTAACCAATATTGAAAGAAATTCCACCTATGCTTAAAGTTATGATTTATCCCCAAAGAATTAATTAAAATAAAAAAGTGGTTAGAAATACTCCTTGAAGCCCTCTAGGGCCTAGCTAGCAACATGTCTTCCTCAATCTTTGTATCAAAGCGGTGAATGACTCTATACTTATGCTTCATCCATGCCTCTTAGCTTCCACATCTGGGTACTCAGACTTTCCCAAACCTGCACAAATAAAAAAACAAAGAAAACAAAAACCAAGCGTGACACTATAAATATAAACTACACTATTACAACTTGGGTTGTCTCCTAAGCAGTGCCTGATTTAACATCGCTACACGATGTTAGTCATAAATCAACTAAATTCTCTTAATTTTTTCCTCCCCATATGATCCAACTTTATCCTCTTCTTCACTCTAGGGAGGATCATAATTCACTCTCTTTTCCTTTAGATCTTTTACCTTTTCGGGCCTGCACTCTTCCACCCCCACTTATTATTGACCCTCTATGATCATACACAAGTTTTTATAGTGTGAAGAAGTGGAGAGTGTTTTATACACTTTAAATATCTCTTTCTCATCATGGACCCTCATCTTAAGCTTTCCTTTTCGCACATTTATAAAGGCTCAACCGATTGCTAAGAATGAGTATCCCAAAATAATTGGTACCTTCTCATCTATTTCAAAATTTAAAATAATAAAGTGTGCGGAAATCACAAACTTACCTACCTTGATGAGCAAATCTTCAATTAATCCTTCCAGTTACACATGAGAGGGGTCTGCCAACTGTAGAATGATAGTAGTTAAATGTGGCTCTCCCAAACCAAATGTCTCAAACACAAATAAGGGCATTAAGTTAATACTTTCCCAAATATCACACAATACATGTCCAACCTCTTCTTCCCTAATTTATATGGGAAGGGTGAAACTCCCAAAATCTTAGAGCTTTTTGGGAAACTTTCCCATTACCCTCAAACTACACTCTTCAGTGAGTGAAACTACCTCAAACTCTACATGTCTTCTTTTTCCAGCCACCGCATCTCTCAAGTATTTGGTGAATTTGGGCATGTCCATCATTGCATCAATCATGGGAATATTGATGTGTAGTTGCTTGAAGATATCAATGAACTTCTTAAAATTTGCACCCTCCTTTCTTTTTCGGAATCTTTGTAGGAATGATGGTGGAGGCCGATTTCTCAACCATGATATGAAGTTGCTCAACAACCTCACTTTCTTTTTTTTTCTCTTGTATAGGTCCTATCTATGGAGTTGGTGCTGGGATCAATCTTTATGAGAAATGAGGTGGATACTTATAGTTGTCTAGTAGTTATTATCCTCTTTGGAGAATCTATATTCGACAATTCTACACTTATATCTTGACTTCTCTGTTTAGGAGGAGCTTCAACCATCTGTATTCCATTCTTGAGTCAGACTGCGATTTCCTATTTAGTATTATTCTCATCACTTGGTAGTACACCTATAAGTCTTGCCTGCTGTGCTAAAGCTTGTTGGCCCACTTGACGCTCAAGTTCACAAATAGACTTCTACATTTTATTCATAATCTGAGATTATTATCCCATAAAATATTTCATTGTCTCTTCCAAAGAATTGCTTACTTGTAGAGCTTGTGGTGTATATTGATGTCTTTGGACCTGCTAATTTCGACCCCAAGAGAAATTTGGTGGTTTTTATTATTTTGTTTCCCCATATAATATATAGATTCTAGGTTCAAAGGACATCCATATTAAGCATGATTTTCTTCACACTTATCACAAAACAATGCAACCACCTGAACCTGTTATACCTGTTGAACTTTACCTGTACTTGAGCTAATAAACTCTGCTTCATTAAGGCACACACTGTGAAATATTAGCTCAAATATCAAATACATCATCTAACTCTAACTTACCCGGTGTTTTCTAGGTAGAAGTGAACACTCTGCAGGGCTCTGAATAGCCTCTATAATATAAAGACATAAGATTAAGCAACACCTCTATTTTATCGTAACTCTTGGATAAAATTTTCCCTTGAGTTGTAGCATCTAATAAAGACTTAGATTTTGGCCTCAATCATTCAATAAAATTATGCCCAATAATTTTCTTGGGATGATGGTGGTGTGGGCAATATCTTAAGTATTCTTTATATCTCTCCCAAGCTTGGAGAAAGGATTCGACATCTTCTTGAACAAATCTAGAAATCTTGCCTTTTAGCTTTTTTGTTCTCCTAGATGAGAGAAGCCTATTGAGAAACTTTTCAGACAAAGTATTCCAAGAGGGGATAGATCCTGCCGATTTATTTTGCAACTATTACTTCACTTCTTCAATCAGTAAAAAAAAATAGTGTCAACTTTACGTATTCATCTGAAATATTTTGGTAGTGGAAGTTGTCACTAAACTCAGTAAACTCTAGTAGGTGCTTTTGTGGGTCTTCATATGGTTTACCCTCATATTGACAAGTGTTCTGCATTAACCATACCATGCCCTCTTAAAGATCAAATTTCCAGTGATATTCGGCTTCACAATAGCTGTAGAGGCATTTTGCTAATTTGGCCTTACAAAATTTAGCATTGAAAAATGTGGTGCAGGATGGGGCTGGACTACAACACTGAAACACCCTGAGTTTTGACCTTTGGAAATTTCCTGAGTTTTTAAGCTCTTTAGGAACCATACAACTCAAGCATACCAGTCGTATGTTGTGCTAACGACTTAGGAGCCAAGTCATATGATAAACAATGTGTTCTAGGTTATTTTTCATCCAAGGTATGACAAGACTCCAATGAGTCATATAGAGATAGTACGAGAGAATAGGGCCAATCGTATGTTAAACAATATGCATTCATGATCATGTACTGCCTAAGGTACGACAATAGGGTACCAATCGTATGATGTTGATACGAGTTAGGCGATGTAGTCGTATGTTAGACAGAATTATAGTCCAACTTTCTGCCTAGGGTACGAGTTAGGGGTACTACTCGCATGATTGGATACAAGTGAGGGGTCCAAACAATACCCACCAACATTATTTTTTTAAAGCTTTTAAGCTGAGGGTATTATGGATATTTCCCACCTCAAATCTTGAAGATCCCATTCCTATAAAACCTTTTGGCCTCTAACTTTAGAAGATTAAAAACACTCTTTAAACTCTCTCTAACAACTTCTCAAGAAGATTGGACTAAGGTTTCTTTAAAGTGGTCATCTAGAGGCTTAAGGATCAAAATTTCTTCGTGAATCATCATAACCCAGGCATGTTACTTCTCCCTCATTGTTAGTTCAACTAAAATCATATTTTAATTTATGGTTTTTATAGTGTTATTGTGATATTATTTGGGTATTGAAATATATGTTGGGGGTTTTGGTTGTTCTTTGTTGGATAATATTTTCCCATGTTTTTTTATGGTTTTCATGCTATAATCATGGTTTGAACATGTAATTGCATGTGAATGATCAATTGATACTTGGTTTTGGTTTTGGAAACTATATGCCTTTAACATATTTGTTAAAATGTCTATGAGAATAGTTTTGTAACATAGTTTAACTATTATTGAAAACCTTGCATTACATAATATGATAATGGGACCTAAATTGGTTTAAATGGTTTTGGCTTTGGTTAAACATGGTTTTTAAAACCTTATAGGGTACAATGGAATCCCCTA
Organism: Capsicum annuum; assembly: GCF_002878395.1. Taxonomy (NCBI): domain Eukaryota; kingdom Viridiplantae; phylum Streptophyta; class Magnoliopsida; order Solanales; family Solanaceae; genus Capsicum; species Capsicum annuum. The sequence goes on from NC_061113.1 coordinate 199,190,207, forward strand.
AATGAGTAATCTATGAAAACTTTGTGGGATACATGGGAATCCACTAAGTGATTTTAATAATGGATTTTTGGGTACATGGGAATCCTCTAAGATTATCTAATGACATTTCTTGCAAGCTATAGTCGGTATGACGATACCATATTATAATACCTTAAGAATTGGCTCTTGGAATTGATGGTTTAGTTATGTGTTAATGTTTTAATTGGGCAATAATGGAGATTGTGATAGTTGCAATGAAGGTGTGAGTCCAAAAAATTGACACTGAAAACTCATATTTGCCGACATGAGAATTGGTCTTTATGACCACGTACTTGTGGGGTACAAGAGAATCCTCCAAGTATATACTCATACATATGTATTATAGAGGGCGAAGGATACAAGGAAATCCCTAGCCACCTATGGTATCTCCAGTTCGTGCGGTTACATGCACTGGGGCCCATTCAGGAGGGTAATACTGGACCTATATAGACCGTGGTTAGATTATTACAATAAGGCTACACAACCCAGGTTAAGGTTTTAAATGCATGCTAAATCCGATTCCCATTCCCAGCATGATCTATCTATCTATCTATCTATCTATCTAACTATATCTATATGTATATATACATGATTACATATGGATATTTACTTTGATTTTGAATAATGGCATTATTTGTCCTTACTCCTGAGTATATTCTAGCTTTTACCCACTAACCTATCTTAGGCACTGTATCCCTATGCGATGCAGGAACCGACCATACTATCACATCTTCTGCTCAGTGGCTTGGTGATTCGGGGACAACTTAAGTTAGGCTGAAGTGGCGAGATTTCATTATTCGGAAGGCCCATTTCATGTTATGGTTTATTTTATGCTTTTGCTATTCTCTTGACATTTGTTTTTGGCTATGGTCGGGGGCATGTCCTAACTAGATATTTTTTGACATTGTTTAGAGTCTTTGTATGAACAACTGTAGACTTAGGTATATTATGATTTAGAGAGGTTTAGATGGTATGCCTTGGTTGAGTTGGTCACAGCTCTAGACTTATCTAAAAGTCATTGAAATTTTTAATACTCTATCTTGTCATATGTTCAAAATTCATCAAACACAGGTTGTATATTGGTTGGTTGGATTGGGTTTGGGGGATGGTCTTCGGTTTCGGTCAGACTTGAGATGCCCAACATGACAAGGCCCTGGTATGGGTTGTGTCAGATTAGAATCAGGGCCTTGGTTTCAATGTCATGGGGTGTCTACAAAACCGTGTAGAGTAGAGTCTATTTTATGGGTGTGTAGCACACCACACTTATAAGGGAGAGGCTACGAAGCATCTAGGAATGTTTTATTTTCTTATTATTTTATTTTTGGCCTATAGAGTCTAGGGTCTTGAACTCTCTCCTAAATCTTCTTTTGTTCACTTTATAGATCATGCCCTTCTGATGATCCGAAGCTATTAGAAACTCACCTATCTCACTCTAGGATGATATGGATGGATCTTATCTAACTCATGAAGTACAAACCCGGTCAGGGGTTGGTGCTTCTGATTTTCCCGTGGAGTTCCACCGGTCTTCATTGACCCTACTCTAAATAGTGTCACTCATGACCAGTCAGCCAAGAAAATATTACCAATGTCGAGCTTCGACGTTCTATACAATTGTTAACCCAAATGGTGACATATTTTTCATGACAGTCTGATCTTATTAGTAGGATAAAGAATAAGATAAGGCCGAGAAATAAGTAGAGTAAGAAGTCTCAATATCCAAATTGGGGAAGAGGTCAGAGAAATAGTGGTAGAAGTGGTGGACAGTGGTCTAAGCAAGGGAATCCAGAAAGTTCCCAAGTTGTTGTTAGTATCCCTTATCCTTAATTTTTTGGTGATTATTATTTTTGGGCTGGTGGAGCTCAGTCAACCCCACCCTATCTTCCTTGCCAATTTTGTGGTCTGTTGCACTATGGTTATTACTATAAGGGTAGGAATCAATATTTTAGTTATGGTCAATTGGGTCACATGCAGCGGGAGTGTCCCACAAGGATTGCCACTGGGGGAAATAGGATCCCGATTTCCACCTCCCTAGCTTCTGCACCAAGGGCTTATGCTTTTGCTTAGGCATTGACCGAGAGTGTTCTTATGATCTCACTACCTGACAGAAGTCCGAGGCATTACCTGATGTTATTACTGGTATGTTGAAACTCTTTTATGTGATGTGTATTGTTTACTTAATTTGAGATCCACTCTCTCTTATGTGACCCATTATGGTTGTGTATTTTAGTTTTGGTCTTAAGTGAATTTTTGATCCTGTCTCTGTGTCTACCCCAGTAGGTGACTCTGTGATTGCTAGACAAGTCTATAGGGGTGTATGGTATCTGTTGGTAAAAAAAACTATGATGGATTTATTTGAATTAGATATGGTGGATTTCGATGTCATATTGGGGATGGATTGGTTGTACTCGTGCTATTCCTAGCTTGACTATCAGACCCATAAGTTTGTTTTTAAATTCCCAAATAAGCTAATTATTGAGTGAGAGGGTGGTTCCCTATTCCTATGGGTAGGTTCACATCATATCTCAGAGCTTAGAGATTAATCCTCATAGGGTGTCTCTATCAGCTGGTTTGGGTTAAAAATTCTAACTTGGAGGGCCCTTCTTTGCATTCCATCCCGGTGGTGAATGAATCTCCTTAGGTCTTCCCTAATGGCCTTCCTGGTGTCCTTTTTGATAGGGCTATTAAGTTTGGGATTATTCTTATTCCGAACACTTGTACTATTTCTATTCTCCCGTATAAAATGTCCCTAGCTGAGTTGAAGGAGCAGCTATAAAATCTTTTAGAAAAGGGTTTCATCCGTCCTCGTATGTCTTCGTGGGGTTTTTTCATTTTTTTGTGTATAAGGGGGATAGTTTCCTCTAGGTATGTATAGGTTGTTGGTGAGTGGATAAGGAATTTGGGGTGACCTCTGCGTGGGGTGGACTATATATATATTTTGCGCGGGGTACTCGGTAGGTATTACATTATGGTTAATGGACACTAAGTTTTAACCTTAGATATTGATTTTGGTGAAGAGAGTATATTAGCTCAAGGATAGCAGTGTGAGATTTATGAGGGTAGGTTGGTAGGATTGGTAAGGTGTGCAGAAGGAATGAGGTTGATGACTTAGGAAATGCAGGGGTGGGGAAAATTATGAAATAAAGGTTGAAGGTATAGGTATAACTGATGGATTGGGGATAAGTTATTGAATGGGTTAGGGCACAGAGATTGTGAGGCTATGATGGACCCCAAGTAGAATCTGGATAGATGAGGTTTTATGTATAAAACAGCCAAGTGTCCCTAGTACATGTCCGTAGACCCCTTAAAGTGGAGTGTTGTGCTTGTAGGTGTAGTAAGATGGAAATTGAAGGGCTAATCTTAAATTTTCTTCTAGCGGTGGACTTCAGGGGAAATTTGGGGTGAATTTACTCCTATTCTAGCAATTCTTTCCTATTTCGATTAAGAGGGTACTCTACTTGTGTTGCACGTATTCTAATAGTTCTTATGCCTAAGGTCCGCATTATATGTGCTGCACAAGTCCATACTCCAGCCTCTGAATCAAAGGCATTAATGGTCCTACAAAATTCGAGCTTCCAAGTGTTCAAGCTCTATGCCATGAAACTCATGACCCATATATTCATGTATTATATCATGCTTGGTTTCAAGAAATAGTGGTTTTAAGCAAAAATCCTCGCTTTGTTCCCTGAATATGAATTACGGCTTTATGTTACACTACCTATGATGTATGCCATTGTGTTTCTTTCGGTGCCCAGTCCTAAGGACTCCTACTATGGTGTGTTTATGTAAGAGTAATCCTTCATTTATAACATAGGTAGTTGCTTTGGAGTACCTCATGCCTATTGTACCGTGTCTCATTTCGCAGGTCTCATTTTGGGTAGTATGATAGATAGGAGTTGTAATTAGGAAGTAACCCCCTTTCTTGATGTTTATACTCTAGTTTCCGAGTGACCCTTCTTATGTTAGGATGGTGTACCTTTGGAAGTGTAGTGATGTGTTGGACGAGAGAGTAGATGTACTTTGTTACAAAATTCTAAGAAGACTACCAGAGCTAAGGTTATGTGTGTAGATAGAAGAATGAGATAAATATTATCATATGAAATAGTTTTGGAGGGGAGGGGTGGTGAAAACCTTTGTGATAGTGATTAGGGGTGTTAGTTTTGGTAAGGAAATACATAAAATGGGTATAGTAAAGATAGGCTGGAGTGTAGTGATTGATAAATACCCAACCATTATGTTATGCAACTATAGCTCCTTAATTTTAGTGATAGGCGGGTAGTATTGTCAGGGCGGTGTAAATTATAGGGTCCCATGGCTTTCATTATCACCTTTAACTCAAAGTTAGTTTTTACATGGGATGGATATATGGCTATACTCATGCCCTCATAGTTATGTATTCGTAGAGAGGGGGTTGGGAGGTTAAAATGGAGGGGTGTTATATTTATAGCTGAAAGCTTGATGGAGAGTGTAGACGTATTTAAGGGATATTAAATACATTGGTTAGGGATGAAAGAGCTCTGAGGGGAGCTAAAGGGGACATGGAGTCCGACTACCCATTTTTTCTCTTTGTTTCAGATAATCATGCTTAAAGTAGGTGTTCTTCATCATATCTTTTTTTTCTATCTTAGTTAAAAGAAAGATTTATTTTCTTACATCCTTATTTTCTAACCTGGTTAAAGGTCAGAGTAGGGTTGTTTGGGGTTTAAATCGTGCGAGTCATGCCTTGTCCCATCATTCGAGGATGAATGACCTAAGTGGGGGAGAATTGAAACACCTTAAGTTTTGGCCTTTAGAAATTTCTTGAGTTTTTGAACTCTCTGGGAACCATATGACTCAAGCATACTAGTTGTATATTGTGCTAATGACTTAGGATCCCAAGTATTATGATAAACAATGTGTTCTAGGTTATTTTCTGTCCAAGGTACGACAAGACTCCATACGAGTCGTATGGAGATGGTATGAGAGAGTAGGGCCAATCGTATGTTAAACAGTGTCCATTCATGATTTTATACTGCCTAGGGTACGACTATAGGGTACCAATCATATGATGTTGATACGAGTTAGTCCATGACGTCTCATGTTGGATAAAATTATAGTCCAACTTTTTGCCTAGGGTACAAGTTAGGGGTACTACTCGTATGATTGGATACGGGTGAGGAGTCCAAACTGTACCCACTTGTGTTATTTTTTGTATAGCTTTTAAGCTTAGGGTATTCTGGACATTTTCCACCCCAAATCCTTAAGACCCCATGTCCTATAATATATTTTGGCCTCTTATTACTCACTTTAGAAGATTAATAACACTCTTTAAACTCTCTCTAATAACCTTTCAAGAAGATTGGGCTAGGGTTTCTTCAAGATGGTCATATGGAGGCTTAAGGATCAAAATATCTCCGTGAATTTTCCTAACCCAGGCATGTTACTCCTCCCTCATTGTTAGTTCAATTAAAATCATTTTTTAATGGATGGTTTTCATGGTGTTATAGTGATATTGTTTAGGTTTTGAAATATATGTTAGGGGTTTTGGTTGTTCTTTGTTGGATAATGTTTCCCATGTTTTTCTTATGGTTTTCATGTTAAAATGGTGGTTTGAACATGTGATTGCATGGGAATGGTCAATTGCTACTTGCTTTTGGTTTTGGAAACTATAAGCCCTCAACATGTTTGTTAAAATGCCTATGAGAATGGTTTTGTCACATAGCTTGAAAATTATTGAAAACCTTGCATTGCATAATATGGTAATTGGACCTAAATTGGTTTAAATGGTTTTTAAATAATTTTTGGGAAGGCCTTGAAGGCCATAACTTTGGTTAAAAATGGTTTTGAAAACCTTATGGGGTACAACGGAATCCCTTAAGTGAGTAGTCTATGAAAACCTTGTGGGGTACACGGGAATCCCCCAACTAATTTTAATAATGGAGTTTTGGGTACATGGGAATCCCCTAAGTATTGGCTAATGACATTTATTTCAAGCTATAGTCGGTATGCTGATACCACATTATAATGACTTAATAATTGACTCTTGACATTTGTTTTTGGCTAGAGTCGGGGGCATGTCTTGACTAGATATTCTTAGACATTGTTTAGAGGCTTTGTATGGACAACTGTGGACTTGGGTATATTACGGTTTGGTTTGGTTTATATGGTATGACTTGGTTAGGTTGGTCATGATTCTAGACTTATCCGAGAGTCATTGAAATTTTCAATACTTTATCTTATTATATATTTGGAATTCATCCGACACGGGTTGTATATTGGTTAGTAGGATTGGGTATAAGAGTGGTCTCCGGTCCTGATTGGACTTGAGATGCCCGACACGATGAGGCCCTGGTTTGGGTCGTGTCAAACACTATCTACTGCATCATTCAGTTAGCCTTGAAGACCTAGATTGTTCAAGTTATCACCCAAAGCTCTCAACCATCTAAGAGTATGTTCAAGCTTGTGGTCAATATTAATCAAGGAATTGCCTTCACTTCTGGTATTTAGCATAAACTAACCTGTACCCTGAGAGAAACAAAAACAACTAACAAAAGTGAAATTTGAATAATTCAATAAATACTCAAAATAGTATCAATTCTAGCAAATCCCCGACAACGACACCAAAAAATTATTGCGTCCTTTCTCACACGCAAGTGTACGTAGTCATACAAGTAATTAAGGATGTAAGTCCAAATATCGTACCCACAAGGATTTGAAAAATAGAAGTTTGTCTTTGAATTCTTATTCAAGTTAATCAGTAGGTGACCAATAACAAAGAGTGATTTGTGTGTTTTGAATGTAAATAAAAACAATTGTAGCAAGTCGTAGATTGGTTGTGTTGTAATTCAGATTTGATAAAAGATCTAGGGTTACGGTATTAACAATCCAGCTGTGGCGTGAAATCATTTATCTAATTTGCTTTCCTGAGTTATTTGTTGCAGGTTAGTTGTAAAAATACTGAGCATTTTTCCAACAACTCTAAGACTACTCGATTATCTCTAACGCCTATATTTCTATGATTGTTGGTTAATAGTGAAGTGCATAAAGAAATCATCTGTATCAACTAAGCTAGGTCACAGGGTATATTTCTATCCTCAGTGACGAATCGATTCCCTTTTCCTATAAGGTTCACAAGCTATCCCTATTTCCTGTTTTTCTACTTGCCGTTCCCCTTTTCAAGTACAACAAACAGGCCCTAGATAATATTCGTAAGGTGATCAATCAAATGAATAATTGAAAGCAAGAAGAAATAAATAACTCAATAGATGGAAAACAAAATAGATAATATGATTTTCAAGCCACAACTTTCATGTTCAACCACAACCCTAGAAATTAAGAGGTTTAGCTCCTCATGAATCTCTTTGGAAGAGGAGATTTCATAAGTTTACAAGGCAAAAATTGAAAATAAAATAATATAAAATAAATAAATTAAATCTTGTTCTTTAGATTTGTCCTAGCCTTTGCCTTCCCTAAATTCGTTCTCTCCCATAAAAAATGTTTAAAGGGGGTTTATATAGAGTTTAGAAACCCTTAGAATATCAAAAGTCAATCCCAATCGGGTTAGGATATGTTTCGTTTCGCAAAGAACAACCTAAAATTCAGACCAGTATTTAAAATTCCACCACTTCTTGCTTTGAGTGAGTGATGAAAGACTTCCCGACAATAACACAAATCCGCGCCACTACTTGTTTTGCAGCAGTCGCACAAAGAAAAATATGTTCTACCCTTCCACACTGTTTTGCAATGCATTGCGACTTAGATTCTTCCTTCATTTCTTTTGGTTCCTTGATGCTCTTTGTCTTCTTGTTTAAGCTCCAAATACCTCAGTACACTCCTATATAAGCAAATAATGAAACTCAATCATAAATCACATTATTTAAGCTCAAGACAACACAAAAAATAGAACAAATGTGAGGCGAAAGGTGGTAAAATAACATGATTTTTGGCCTCGCATCAATGATGAAGATCAATTTTATTTTAAATTATTTTATTTAAAAAATAACTTTTAAACAATTAAACAAAATATGTAATTAAAGAAAAGAAGATAATTAGAAAAAAGTAGAAAAAAATAAAAAGGCTAAAGAAGAGCAACAATGTCCTCTTTAATTCCCCTTTTGTTAACTATAAAATCTTTTGGTTTGAGCTTCCTGTTTTCTCTGATACCATTTGTAG
>NC_061113.1:199201372-199247267 GCF_002878395.1 Capsicum annuum
ACGTTCTTTTGAGATGACAAAAGAAAACTCTAACAACTTATGCATGTAACACAAAAAATAATTTTCAATTAAATTCAAATTAGAGAGAATAGTAATTAAAATATAGTCAATTTTTTTTTACTGAGGATTGGTTGGGGTTGGGGTTTGGGGAGGGTTAAATAATGAAGTGATTAGATAATAAACATATTACAATTTATAAATTTTAAACTGAAGATATGAGAGGACGGTAAAATAAAAATTTAAATTATATTTGATAATATGAAATCTTTAAATTGTAAATAATATAATAAAGAAAAATATGAAACAAAAAATAATTCTGCAATTACATGATTGTGTTTACTCATATAGGTTTGATTAGAGGTGGAAAACCACATTGTGTTGGGTGGGGAGGGGGGAGGGTGTGTGGAAATATCAACATAATATCTTTAAATTGTGAATTATATAATAATTTTTTTTTTTTAAACATAAAATTCGTTTTATAATTACATTATTATTTTTTTGTATGAACTTAATTAGAGATTAGATGATTGGCGTGGGGAGGGGTGGGTGGTTGTAGAGGCTTGTGGGGTGGGGTGGGGTGGGGGTTGAGGTGGGGGTAGATATTTTTTTTTTAAATTGAAAGGGCAGGCAGGCATGGAGGTCGGAGGTAGGTGGATGTGGGGGTAGAAAGATATTTTTTTTTATTATTTCATTGAGAAATGATATGACAGTTGAACATGATGCACAAATAGATAGAATAATACTCTACATATAACATCTTTCTAGCCTTTAAAATAATATGAATTGACATGCACATTCAAATATAAAGTGATTAAAATAATACTTTACTATTATTCGTGCATCGCTCAGGTGCGTATGCTAATACAAATATAAATGATAAATTATACAAATACAAATATTACTTTGTATGAAATGATACATGTTTATACAAGTTGCACCATACATATACAAATGATATATATATATATATATATACAAATGATAAATTTCGCATACAAATACTAACGCAACATTTGTATTAAATGGTAAATTGCATATTTATATATTTTAAATTCAAGCAAATAAAATTAATACATATTCTTGTTTGTAAATAATTATAAAATAATAAATTGTGCATATTCACAGGTAAACTATTCAAATACAAATAATAAATTTATTTAAAATATATAGTTTGATACAAATAAATATAAAATATAAAAAACATTTAATATTAAATACAAGAACAAAAAAATAACAATAAAAACTCTATAAAAAATAAAAAAGAAAAAAGAAAAAAAAGAAACAATAAAGAAAAAATGGAAAATAAAAAAAAGTGCAAAGAAAAAAAAGAAAATGTAAAAAAACGAAGGGAAAAACTAAATAAGAAAAAAAATTGCAAAGAGAACAAGAAACGGTAAAAAACTAAAAACTAAAAACTAAAAACTAAAAAATAAAAAATAAAAAATAAAAAATAAAAAATAAAAAATAAAAAATAAAAAATAAAAAATAAAAAATAAAAAACAAAAAGGAAAAACTGAAAAAGAAGAAAAAGAATAGAGAGAAAAATAGGGAAAAAAGATTTTTAATCATTCAAACCTATTTTGAGTTTTGAAACTCGTTAAAAAAGGCTTCCTATTTTTAGAAATACAATCTTTAATTAATCTTTAATTAATTAGGTGAACGTAATTTAAAAATACTGAAATTCTTTTACCTTTTTAAACTCAAGTTGTTACCTAAAAATAAGGTAATTAATTGTATTTGTATATGGATTTGATGCACAATATGTATTTGATGCTGCCTTGTGCATCAAATAAATATACAAGTTGCTATTTCGGGTAATTATAAAACTCATGCTATGAAATGCCTAATTATGGACTTAAGTTTGCTACTTGTGAATTTTTTCCTTTATAGTACTACTAACACAACATGCTACCCACTCCAGCCACGGTACTAAGGGTCCGTTTGGCTATTCAATATGAAGTTATTTGAGAAGAAATTAAATTTTTGATTAAATAAGTAAAAATGAACGAAAAATGGGTGTTCATTTTTATGTGGTCATTTTAAAAATAGAAGATAATTTATTATTTAATTTCTAATTTATCTTTATCAACTAAAATTTATCTTTATAAAGTTGCTCGACTACAGAGGTCATCCATCTCATAAGGAGACTGGTGGAGCAGTATAAGGAGAGGAAGAAGGACTTGCACTTGGTGTTCATCGACTTAGAAAAGACTTATGACAAAGTCCCTAGAGAGGTTCTTTTGAGATGCTTGGATACTAGAGCTGTACTTGTGGCATATATTAAGGCAATTAAGGACATGTATAATAAAGCTAAGACTTGTGTAAGAACCGCGGGAGGAGACTCGGGGCACTTTTTTGTCTTAATGAGGTTACATCAGGGATCGACTCTTAGACTATTTTTAGTTTCCTTGGTGATAGAATTATTGGCGAGAAAAATTCAAAGGTGAGGTGCTTGGTATATGCTATTTGTGGATAATGTAGTTCTGTTGACAAGACCCATGGTAAGAGTTAATGCTAAGTTGGAGGTTTGAATACAAACCCTAGAGTCTAAAAGGTCTAGGTTGAAAAGGACCAAGACAGAATAGTTGGAGTACAAATTCATTGACATAATACATGGGGTTGATGTGGTTGTAAAACTTGATACTTCGACCATCTAAAAAAGAGATAGTTGCAGGATATTGGGTCTATGATCTAGGGAATTGGAGCAATTGATGAAGATGTCACTCACTATATTGGTGCAGGATGGATGAAATAAAGGCTCGCATCTGGAGTCTCGTGTGATATGAAGGTGCCCCATAAACTTAAAGATAATTTCTACAAAGTGGCGGTTGAACCAGCTATGTTGTATGAGGCTTGGTATTGGCCAGTCAAGAACCCTTATATCCAAAAGATGAAGGTGAAAGGGATGAGGATGCTATGATAGATGTGTAGGTTTACTAGGAAAGATATGATTAGTAAGGTTATTCAAGATAAGGTGAAAGTGATTTCAGTGGATATCAAGATGCAGGAAGTGATGTTGAGGTGGTTTGGACATATGATGAGGAGGGGCATAGATGCCCCAATACAGAGGTGTGAGATATTAGCTATGGGTGTATTTAAGCAAGATAGAGGTAGACCGAAGAAATATTGGAGGGAGGTTATCATAAATGACATGGATCAGCTCCAACTTAGCAAGGGCATGAGTCTAGATAGGAAGGAGCGGAGGATGCAAATTAGGGTAGAAGGATAGTAGGAAAGGGTGTGCCTTTGCTAGTAGGTTGGAGTGCTTTGTTTGTTATCCATGCTAGCAACCTTAGTCCTAGGATTGTTATAGAGTGTGGGAGGTGTTTGTTGTTTCGAATAGCTTGTGTATAGTATTACTTTGTGGTACTCTTGTTTATGTTATTATTTGTTGTGCCAATACCTATTGTTTCTTGTTACTATACCATGTATTTTCTAAACTAATTTGTCTTGAGTCGAGATCTATCAAAAACAATCTCTCCATCTCACCTCTGAAGTAGTGGTATGGACTGCGTACAATTACCCTCTTTAGAACCCATTTTGTGGGAATATACTAGATATATTATTGTTGTTGTTTATCAACTATATTTATTTCTCAAAATGTTGACTTTGTTATTTTCTCTTTCCACTTTTACCTATCCACTATATTAAAAATAGATGTTCCCTTTTACTTGTCCAGTTTAAAATATCAAGAGATAATTTATCACTTATTTTCTAATTTATTTATAATCAACTATAGTCATTTCACAATGAATTTTCTAAATATTAAATTCATTATATTCAAATGGTGATTGTAACAATTCTCATGGTTGTTTTTTGATTTTTGTGTATTTCAATTATTTTATCCCTTTACGTAGCTTCAATTAAAGTGTTTGTGATTTGTGGCGGATGGGTGACACGGTTTTTGAGGTGGTTGGATGAGTTTTGACTAAAATTTTTCATTTTTTAATATTGTAATAAGTTGATAGGTTCGATCAAGCAAACATTTGATAAAAATAATGTCGGAATGGAGTTTCGTTAGACCCGAAAGGTGATTTTTGAATTAAATAGATCTTTGATTTGGATCCTGAGTATTTCAGATAAATTTTGAGTCGTTGAATGAAAATTTAAAAATTTAAAACTTACAAATTAATTTTGTCCAATATTTGGTCAAGCATATGACCATCTATGAAGTTGAGAAAATTGAACAAAAAGAGTCTTTTAAGTATCCTTTTGAGTATTGGTGATATTGACCGAAGGCAAGGTTAAAATCCCATTTAAAAAAGTAATTAAGATAAATGAGACAAAATTAATATTTCAAAACTTCTAGTCTTTTTTAAAATACAAATTAATCCATAAGTCTTTTTAATAATTGTGTAATAAAAATAAAGGGACCAATCATTTCTCAGACATCTCACATTAGTTTTCAATTTTTTTTTTGAAATGTTTCCTCTTCCTCTCCCAACTTGTTTCCTATAACTCAATCAATTTTTTCCAACAGATTGCTCAAACCTTCACAATAGATCAAACTTTTTACCATTTTCGACCACATCAGTATTTGAGAAAATCCACATTCGACTTTCTTATTTCTTGTAGCCCGTCACTTCTCTCTTTTTGCAGGTAAAGGTCTTCTGTATTTGTTGTTTTTTGAAAACTTAGGGTTATTTATTAAATGAAGAAAAAAAACTTTAGTTGTACTATCTTCAAGTATGAGTTAATAATTTTGAGTTTTGATACTTAAAAAAATAAGAAAAATATGAGAAAATCCTAATTAGTGGTAGTTGATCTCTTAATATGGTGGTTGATGTAAGTAGGGTATCTTTTTTGAGTGAAAAATATTTTTTTATTATTTTTGTTGTTCTTGTTTTCGAGCGTTGTTGTAAAAATAGTACAAACTTGAACTTTGACCTTTTTCGGAGATATCTGTTGTGATAGTTTTTTCTTGTCGCTTGTGTTGTTGTTACCGAATCACTTCACTTGGTATTTGTTGGTGTTGTTGGTGAATGTTGGTGTTGTTGGTGGGTGTTGTTGGTGTTTTTTTTATTGGTATTGTTTCTGTTCTAGGTATGTTTTATTTTGTTGATGTTGTTGGTGTTGGTGTTGGTGGTGTTAGTGTATTGACAAAAATTAAAATATTAGTGTTCAAGTGCGTGTATGGTTATATAGCAGGTTGGTGTTGTTTTTTTTTTTTTTATATATATAATATTGCCTAACATATGTGTAATATATTGGAAACAACTACATATTAGTTAACTGGCTTAATTATTCCAACATATGACCTATCTGTTGGAATAAATCAAAATAGGTCTTCCAACAGATGACCCACCTATTGCAATAGATGGGTCATCTATTGTTAAATTACTTTATTTGATGAATGTTGGTGTTGTTTGTTTGTTTTGTTGGTGTTTCTTATGTTCTAGGTATGTTTTTTTTTGTTGGTGTCATTGGTATTATTGGTGTTGTTGTTGTTGGTATTGGTGTAAAGGTAAAAACAAAAAAATTAGTATTGTTCAAGTGTGTGTGTGGTGATATAATAACTTGGTGTTGTTGTTGGTATTCTTGTTCTTATTGATGTATAATATTGCTCAACAGATGTGTAATATGTTGGAAACAACGATATGTCTGTTGGTTAGTTGGCTTGATTTATTCCAACAGATATCCAGTCTATTGCAACAAAATGAGTCATTTTTTTAGAAGAAATTAAAACAGGTCTTCCAATAGATAACCCATCTATTGTAACATATGATTCATTTATGGAAAAAAATCAAAACACTCTTGCTACTGGTTTGATTTCTTGCAACAGGTGGGATGATCCAGCTATTGCAATAGATGGGTAATCTGTTGAAAGAAATAAAACCAGTGGCAACACTATTTTAATTTCTTCTAATAGATGACCCATCTGTTGAAGATATTTTTGTAAGGTATTTTATTTATTAAATTTTCTATTATCGTTTTTTAATTATGCACAAATCAATTTTAATCTTTTTTATTTTTTCTCTTATTTGTAAATAAAAAATGACTACCAAAAGAAAAAAAGTGGATCAACTTATGACAAACCAACCAAAAAGGCTAAATTACAAACACCATTAGAAGAGCTTGCTCAGCAAGATCTTTCACAAACGAATGAAGTATTACCATCTGTAGAGAATGAATATGTGGAAAGAGATAGAGATATTGCATAATCTACTGAATGAGATGATATAGAAAAAGAAGTTGAAGGATATGAATAAGAGGTTTTAGAGGGAAAAGATGAAAATAAAAATAAGGAAGAAGATGGAGATAGTGAGGATAAGATGATGAAGAAATTCATAAAGGAGATAAAGAGAAAGGTGAGGATGAAGGTGATTATGAAGAGGAAAAAGAAAGTGAGAAAGGAGATGAGGAGAAACAAGATGGCTATGAAAAAGAGGATAAATAGGAAAGAAATAATTATGACATTGATGATGATCTGGTAATATCATCGATCAAACACAAACGTAGATTGAAAACCCAGAATAATCTTGTCAAAACTATTTGTATTGACAAGTTCAAGTTGAGATGCCTATAGATAACCCTAGATATTTGACTGGTAATTTTGTAGTCAAATTTTTCTTGGGTAAGAATTTTGACGTGTTTACAAAGATTTTTGAGGGATTAAAAATAGGAGAATTATTTTAAGTTTAGCTTCTTTGGATACTTTCTTGATCTGCGGGAGGACATCAATGCACACTTTTAAATGACCATGGTATATGGTCTTTTCAAGCACAAGATTAAGTATAAAGGTGATGATGAAGAAACATTGAATGATGAAAACAAGAAGATAGATGAAATCTATATAAACTACTGTGGCATGCCTGTTTATTATGACATAAAAGAATTTTCCATAGTGACTGGCCTGAGATGCCATCCTCCATTTAATACTCTTCCCACAGTAACACCCTTGAAAGAGTCAAAGGCAAGCAGGACACCAAAATCAGCATCAAAGAAAGGCAAGACATTAATCAAGCTACCCACCAAAACCAACAAAGACAAAGAAAAAACAAATGAGTTGTTGGCCATTGTTGGAAACTTATAAATTATTACTAAAAATAGATTACTAAGTTTAAATATTGCAACAAATACATTATCTATTGCAACAGATGAGTCATCTGTTGCAACTGATGTATTATCAGTTGCAACAGATGTTTGATCTATTGGAAATAATCAAATAGATATATACATATACATAATATAATAGATGACTAACATGTTGGAAGATATCAAACAGATATATACATACATTGCAACAAATAAGTCATTTGTTGTAATAGATTAGTGCATTATCAGTTGCAACAGATGTCTTATGACACTCCCAAAATCCAAGCCAATGTTAGAACCATGCTTTAAGTCCATGCAAGATCAAAACTCATGTTTTGGTAGTTTTATTAGTGATTTAGACATATATTAAGACCCCAAATAACTCCTAGCTTTTAGACTAGCCAAAAGACCCCTTAGCGATTAGATTCTTGTGAAAAATATAACTATTGCCAAATTTAAACGAGTATAAAATTTGGTATACTAAGATTTTTTCGAGCTCAAGACCTACCAACAGATAGATAATTGAGATAGCTTTCCAACGATATCAATTTATCCTTAATCCAACATCGGAGTAAAATTTATTGCCAAAATACTGAGCACTATCAAAGATGCACAGATTATGACTCATAATATTTCATTACGGGTTGTTGGGAAGGAGTAGTAATTTGTGAAGTAGAAGCTGAAATTGGACTTTTGACCACGACTCGTGGCCAGACCCTATGAGTCGTGACCTAAGTCGTTGGGACTGCTTCAAGGCGACTTCCAAACAGTTTCTAAGGGGTTTCTTTTTAGTCTTTGCCCACTCTTTTAACCCAAAATTATGTCGTTTAAGCTATTTTAAGGCTAAATAAAAATTCAAAACAACCTCAAATTCATCATTCTCAACACAACAGACAAGTTACTTAAATAAACATGTGATTTTCTCTTCTGCAAAACAACAAATTGAGGGTTTTTTTATCTTCAAGTCCAAATTCCAAAACTTCAATTCAAGAATAAAAAGTAATCAGCTATGTGGGGTTTGAAAAAGGATAACCTTTCATACTTGTGCCCAAAAGCTTTGATTTTAAAGTTAAATTTATGAGGTTTTCAGTTAGGGTTCATACCCTATTTTGTTTTGAGATAATGGCATTATCATGTGATTTAAAAGTTTTGTTTGCATAAGAATTTACCTTTATACATGTTTTTACCTACATGATTTCTATTATGAGATGATTTTCATTATTTTTACATGAAATTTGATGAGTTGAAAAAAGATTTCAATCGGAGCATTGAGTTTGATATTTTGATAAGAAGTTTCTATGAGATGATGAATGATTTAAAGTTTATGAATAAATTACTAAGTTTACAATAAGTTCAAGCTTATAAGTTCAAATACAAGATTTATAGCATGATTAAAGTTCAGTTTTGATCTTATGATCTCAGATAAGACATGAAATCCATAAGTTTCCTCATGAATATGATTTAAGTAAGAGAAGTATAGTTGTTTTTCAGTTATAAACCCATATGCTATTTTAAGGGGGATTTCTTATGTATGAGTATATAAGTATATATTTTGGGAGTAGTATTTAGCACCGAAAGGGGAATGTGGGTTAAACACATCCTATTCTCCAAAAACTACGTGCCATTATAGGTTTAAGTTAGGGCCTCACCAGAGATTGTCCCCTCCTTTACCCAATATGGGCTAAGTATAGTGATCTCTTTAAGTTAAGGTTCTATTTTGTTGGCAAGGATAGAATAACTCTCCTCAACATAGGTAAGATGTTGGACTCTATGATAGCTCATATGGTTTATATTAGTTATAAGAATCTCCCATAAATGTAAGGATTTTAGAAACTAAGTGTAATAACTCACTAAGCTTATCGAATTATGCTTTATTATTCATGTTTTATGATATTTCAGGTTTCAATTTTATTCATGACCAAGGTGAGTCCTTCTACACTTAGCATGCATTATTTGAAAGTATGGTTCATTTCAGTTTTTACTTATTCCATGCAACCCTATATACTCAGTATATTCCAGAATTACTGACCACATATATGTCTGTATGGCTATTTTATTTCACAATATAGGTACCATTTGTAACCCACAACACTATGATCAGACAACACACAACTTCCATCCAACAAATGATGAGTTTGTTTTGATTCGAGGACTCAAGTCAACTATGGTTTTAATATTATATTTTATTCATTCGTATTGATTAGGGATGGCTGAGGGTAATGTCTCGGCTACCTATAGTCATTATTAGTAGAGGCTTCTTAGACAGCCAGTCAAAGTTGATGTATTTAGTTTCAGTTTCCTTTGTACAACCAATGTTGTAAGTTTTTGAATAATTTTGTATTGAACAAGTTCATCTAATGACATCTCCTCCACTTATTACTTTTGATTTTAGGTACTTGATCAGTTGCTCATGAGTAATGCCAGTATCTTGGGTTAGCTTAGGATCACTTATAGTTCTAAGCATTGTGTGACTTCCATGTGGTAGTCTTGAGGCGTTACATGTATCATCTATTGAAAATAATAAAACAATTATAGACATCTCCATAATGCAATAAATGACTAACCTGTTGCAACAGATGACTCATTTGTTGGAAATAACCAAACAAATATAAAAATCTATTGCAATAGATGCATTATCTGTTGTAACACATGTCTCATTTATTGGAAATTATCAAACAAATTTAGACATCTGTTGCAATAGTTTATAATGTGTTGCAATAGGTTTTACACTTAGTTGATCATGTAATTACTATTTAATTCATAAATATTGCAATTGAACTTATTAATTGAAACCTTCTTTTAGTTAAAATCAATTTATTTATTACTAATAAAGGTTCAATATGAATCTTTTAAAATTAAATTAGTCAATTGATTACTCTACTCAGGACAAATACACTTAGTTGATCATGTAATTACTATATAATTCATTAAAATTGCAATTGAACTTATTAATTGAAAGCTAATTATAGTTAAATAAATTTATTTATTACTAATAATGGTCTAATATGAATCATTTCACATCAAATTAGTCAATAGATCACTCTATTCTGGATGAATACACCTAGTTGATCATGTAATTACTACGTAATTAATAAAATTACAATTTAACTTATTAATTGAAAGCTAATCATATTTAAATTTGTTTATTTATTACTAATAATGGTTTAATATGAATCATTTCACATTAAATTAGTCAATTGATCTGGCACGACCCAAATCAGGGCCTAGTCGTGTCGGGTGTCTTAAGCCTAACCAGGATCGGAGACCACCCCTAACACCCAAACCATAATCCCTCTACTCTACCCGTCGAAAGAATTCTGAGCATGTAACAAGATAAAATAATAATAATAATTTTAAGACATAAGATGAAGTCTATAACCATAACCAAACTGTCATAACCAAGTGCCCAACCATTACCAATCTCAATGCCAATACCAATATCAATCCTAACACTAATACCGACTTTGCCTATTCCCATAGTAGTCCGACAAAGATATCCGAGCGGGACATGTCCTTGAACATAGACAAAATCATAACCAAGGAAATAATAATACGGAAGAGAAGTCCATAACATGAAATGGGGTTTTATGAAGTATGGAAGCTCACTATTTCAATCTGACTCAAAAGCTGTACCAGAATCTAGGCCACTGAGCAGGAGAAAAGTATGGATGGTTCCTGTATTGCGTGGGAATAAAATGCCAGAAGACGGTTAGTGGAGTGAACGCTTGGATGTAACTCAGGGATAAAGATAAAGTAATGCCATCATTCAAAACCAAATCGAATAACAATAAGCAATCACATATATACTTATACATATATATATATATATATTGTGCTGGGGTAAGGAACAAGGTTTAGCATGAATTTAAAACCTTAACCTGGATTGTCTAGCTTTACCATCATATATCCACCCACAGGCTATATGGGTCCAGTGTTACCCCCCGAATAGGCCCGAGTATGTGTAGCCGCACAGACTTGAGATATCATAAGGGTCGAGGATTATCGTGTACCCTTCACCCTTAATGATACATATATACAAGTCTAGACTTAGGGGATTCCTATGTACACCCCACAAGCCTAAGATCACCAAGGCCAATCCTTATGTCGGTAAATATGAGTTTTCAGTGTCCGTCCTTTGGACTCACACCTTCACGGGGAGCTATCACAACCCCCATTATTGCCCAATTAAAATATTTAGTACATAACCAAACCACCAATTCAAGGAGCCAATTATTAAGGCATTATAAAGTGGTATCGTCATACCGACTATATCTTAAAAACAATGTCATTAGCCAACACTTAGGGGATTTCTTTGTACCTCGCCGACTCTATTATTAAATTCACTTGGGGGATTTCGATGTACCCCACAAGGTTTTTAATCCAATTCAATTTATGGCCATCAAAGACTTTATAAGTCCTTTATTTATTATTACCAAGGTTATGCCAAAGCCTTAGTTCAAAATACAATTTAAATTGGTGACAATATCATTCTCATTAACAATTTCACAAACAGGTTGAGGACATGCCTTTATAAAAACCTAAATCATCAAATTTAGGGTTTAACTATGAACCCTCAATTAAATCACCATTCTCATGCATCCACATGTGCAAAACCATATAAAACATGAAAATCACAATTAAACCTTGAGAGAACATCCTTCAATAATAAATATCCAAAATCTCCAACCTTTATTTCAAAACCATAACAATATCATGAAAACCATACCTTGAAACATATGATTTTAGTAAAATAACAACGAGCAAGGAGTAATATACCCGAATTACAAAGATTCGAGAAGAGAAATTGATCCTTAAGCACTTAGATGGTCACTTTGGAAAAACCCTAGCCAATTTTGCTTGATAGGATGTTGAGAGAGTAAAAAGGATGTTTAATATTGTAAAGTGTGGAATTAATAACCAAAAAGTGTTATAGGGATGTGGGGTATTAAGGTTTTTAAGTGAGAAATATATAAAGTTCCCCCAACTTAAAACTGTAAGAAGGTCGCAGGTGGTTACGAGTCGACCCCCTTGACTCGTGGCCACAACATACGAATCAAACCCTTGAGTCATCACCAAGGCATTGAGTTGGACACCCATGCACTGTCCACCATATGACTCTATGATCTCACTCGTTACTAGACCATACGACTCGTATGGTCTAGTCGTATCCAAGATAGAACCCAATGGATTGGACACTAGACAACATATAACTCAACCCTACCACTCGTAACCTATCCTAATAGATCTTAGTGAGCCACTCTACTTAGAGCCAATCTAATCTAAGCCACTAAGTTATTCATTTGGTTAAGGATAGTCCTAATGACTCATCACTATCCCTAATGACTCGTACCACCAAGTCATTACCAAGACTGAAAACCCAACCACCACCTACTGTATACCTAACAACTAGGGTCACCTGACCCGTACCCATATCATATGACTCGTATGATGAGTCATTATCAGGATAGTGAGATCAAAGCTCAAGAGTTTTTAAGGGCCAAAATCTAGGGTGTTTTATGATCACTCTATTCAGGATGAATAAGCTTAGTTGATCATGTAATTACTATGTAATTCATTAAAATTACAATTGAACTTATTAATTGAAAGTTAATTTTAGTTAGATCAAATTATTTATTACTAATAATGGTTTAATATGAATCATTTCACATTAAATTAGTTAACCGATCACTCTATTTAAGATGAATACACTTAGTTGATCATGTAATTATTATGAAATTAATTAAAATTATAATAAAACTTATTAATTGATAGATAATTATAGTTAAATTAATTTATTTATTTCTAATAATGGTTTAATATGAATCATTTCACATCAAATTAGTAAAATAAATATAGATATATTTTTTCAATTGATAACCAACCTATTGCAACAGCTAACTTATCCGTTGAAAATAATCAAACAGATATAGACATCTGTTGCAACAAATGACTAATCTGTTAGAAAAAATCAAATAGGTCTTTCTAGTTGTTTGATTTTTTCCAACAGATGACTAAACTATTGGAAAAAAATGAAAATGGGTCTTGCTAGTTATTTGATTTCTTCCAACAAATAGGTCATCTGTTGCAACAAATAATTCATCTGTTGGAATAAATCAAAATAGGTATTCAAGAGGTTTGATTTTTTCCAAAAGATGAATCATTTGTGGTAATAGATGTGTCATCTGTTCAAAGAGATCAAAACAAGCCTTCAAAAGGCTTGGTTTCTTCCAATATATGACCCATTTTTTGCAATAGATGGGCCATCTATTGGAAGAGATCAAAACAAGTCTTTATGAGGTATGATTTCTTCCAATAGATAACCTATCTATTGCAAAAGATGTCCCATCTGTTGGAATAGATCAAAACAAGTCTTCAAGATGTTTGATTGTTTCCTATAGATGACCCATTATAAAAACTCAATCCAGTGGCAACAATTGTTTGATTTATTCTAACTAACGAGTCACCTATTGTAATAGATGGATCATTCGTTGAAAGAGATCATAATAGGTCTCCAAGAGGTTTAATTTCTTCGAACAGATGACTCATCTATTATAACAGATGGGTCATCTGTTGGAAGAACTCAGTTATGATTTTTAAGAGATTAGATTTCTTCCAACAAATGACCCATATATTGCAACAGATAGGTCACCTATTGGAAGAACTCAATCTAATAGCAGGAACTATTTTGATTTCTTCCAATAGATGAGTCACCTGTTTCAACAGATGGGTCATCTGTTAGAATATTTTTATGCTCTATTATATTTATTTAATTTCCTGTAACCTTTTTTATTGATGCACTAATTATTTGTTGGACCATAAATAAAAATATAATTTCTTTAATATATAATATACATTACCAACAATGAGTTAAAATTATCAAGTTCATAACTAAACAAACAACAAGACTATTTACTATTACAACAATTATAGTGCATTTTGATCCGGGTTTGTTGTTCTTTTGTGGCTAACTATCTTACATATAGAGCACTTATTTTTTCTTATTGGAAATGATTCTCAAACTCCATGCCTTATCTTCATTCACCTTCTTTCAAACTTTCTTGGGTTAACATATATAGAGGGTATTTCTCTCTCCATAATCTCCATAGGAACAATCTAAGAATCTTTAGGAGGCACCAGATTAATATCCTCACAATATGCAATTATTTATTTTTCCACCAAATAATATAGATATGAGTACTCATAAATTTGATTTCCAAATTCTGCACCATATTGGGCTCGAAGAACTGCCATAGCATATGGACAAAGTTTTTTGTCCAAGTTAAAAATCTACATGTATAAGTTCTTTGAAGATTGACCATGGCAACATCACCATGGCAGTTGATCCTGATCTTATAATTGGCTATTTTATGGGCCTATAACTTATTTTCTGAATTGACGTACTTTGATATTTGTTTTTCATTAAAGGAACAACTCTGTTTGGTTAGTTGAACAAATTTATATGACTCTAGTGAAATTATCTTACAAACCTCATGTTTATTTCATCAAATAGAGAGATAATGAAAAATTCTCTTTTAATGTCAAACATTGCATGCACCAATTCTACTATGTTTGACGTCATAATATATTATACAGAAAATCACTCAGTAAGACATAGTATTAGAATACTAAAGCAAGACATTAAATATATAATAATGTACCTATTTCCCGAATGAAATACCAGCTCTATCTGTCGAATCCGACACATTTGAGATATTTTGATGCCTTGGGTACCAAATTCCTTGTTTGATTGAAATAGTTACAGAACTTAACTCTATCATACTCTTTAGATGCTTTATAAAAATTATACATGACCTTTAAATTATGATAGTTGTTTTGAATATTTTTCCCAAGGTTCCTCATGCAACAACATAGTGAGCTGAAAGGTAGAATTGAAATTATCTTAGGGATACATGAATACCTATCAGAAATTATACAAAACTCATTGGTATCATCAACATAGCTTCTCATTTGCTTAAAAAAATATTGATATGAGGCATGTCATTCCTTGTCCATTACACAAAAAGCCACAAAAAAGATGTGAGTCTCTGTATCTTGTGTCATCGCCAATAACAAAACTCCTTCATATTTTCGCTTCAAGAGTGTCCCATAGACGGCTATAACTTTTCTCATTTATCGATAACCAATAATTCAAGCCATATAGGCTAAAAAAAGTACTTTAACCTTTTATTTTTATCAACTTATAATGCCGTCTTACTTAATAGATTTGTGGACTCAAGCATATAATGGTATGCATTAAGAACTGCATACCCGTGCTTATGTTTTTCCCAAACCAAAGACTTTGCAATCTCTATGCTCTTATAAATCTTCTAATAACTCAACTTTATAACCTAGTATTGTATGGACTTGATTGGCCATATCTCTTGTAGACAAGCTTTGCCATTGGGGAAGCTATTTTTAACGTATTTAACAATGACCTTTGCCGTGGCGTATAGATTATGGATAGTAATATGCTTCGAACCATATGTGTGATACTTTTCAAAAGTTCTAATTCAGAATTTGTCAGAACTTATAAATTTCACAGCCCTCTACTACCACTTGCACTCTGAATGAGCACATCTAAAATAATACAGCCTACACAAATTAATTACCTTCTTGAGTCTAATATCTTTTTTCAAGCAAGAAATATGAAATGAATTGACTGGTTCTTCCTTGTTCTTGAATGTAATTCCCTTGTAAAAATTTATTTCATCATCTTAAAGATTGCTCAACTGTGTTGATTGAGAACTGCCTACTGTACTGCTCATAATAATAGGCATAGGTTCTTGATCCTTCTCCACTTTATCTCTGCTCTCATCATCTAGAATATTTATGTCCACTTCATCTAATTTATCATTAAACATATCATGTTGTTCTTGTTCTACATTCTCATTCTCTGTCAGTTCTTCAACCACATACACCTTTAAAATAGGTCTATCTGCATCACTCAGATAAGTACGCCAATAAACCTGATCACTTATCTTAAAAGGTAGGACCCTTTGATTTTTAAAAAAGCTGTACATGTAACTGATGACAAGATATTTTGATTGAAAATTAAGTCTACAATAGTTGATGATTAAGTTCACACAATTATCATACAAAAAATCTCTTTGGACTATCATTGCTATTGTCTCTAATATTTCACCATCCTTCTAATGCCAAATAAATTATTTGTTCTTCTCGATCCATTCACTGTGACAATCAACTCCTATTGTTATTGATTCCTCCACTGATGGTACCTAAATTTTTAATTAAAAAGGTTATAGTGATATTACAATAAAATTAATCATGATAGTATAGTATATACAATAAAAAATTATATGCACTATCATTATCAATGTCCCAATAGATGAGAGATCTGATGCATTAGATGTCTCATCTGTTGGACCCATCTTTAGGTTCTATCCTAGTGTTGCAATATGAATTTCAATAGATGAGTCATCTATTTCAACAAATGACTCATTTGTTGGATTCAACTTCAGGTTTTGTCCCAGTACTATAACATGAATCCAACAGATGAGTAATCTATTCCAATAGATCAGTCATCTGTTATAAAAAATCTATCATCTATTGGAATTCAACTTTAAGTTTTACCTAGTATTATAATATGAATCCAGCAGATGAGTCATCTATTGCAAGAGGTGAGTCATTTATTACAATAGTTGAGTTACCTATTGTAATAGATGACTCATTTGTTGCATTCTGCTTCAGAATCTATCCAGTGTTGTAACATGAATCCAACAGATAAGTCATCTATTAAACAGATGACTCATCTATTGGAATCATATTACATAACCAGTAGTTTAGTCCAACAGGTAGGTCATCTATAGACTTACCTATTGGAACGACTTAAATGGTAATGAAAACTATCCAACAACTATTATAAATAAATACAACAACTGTTGGATAAGCAGTATTATTGAAAAAAATAGTAGAATATATACTCTGATGAGAAATTGAACTAAAAATCATAATTTTACTAAGAGAAATTGAACTAAAAATCATAATTTTAATAAACAAAATCAGTGTAATACCCTGAAGTTTCCCAACTAATTTCGTTTCAAGAATGTCTAGTATTATCTTCTAAATTGAATAATGCTTATTCCATGGGGACTTTTTAAAATTTTTACTTTTTTTTTATGTGGGAAATTCAATAAGCTTTCCATCGATATAAAATTTGCCTAAATCTAATAATCGGGTAAGAAGTTATGACTATTTCAAGTCCCCATCGTAAAACAATGCCATATTGGTCAGTGGCGCGCTGCGCCACAAGATAAAATGGAAATTGTCCTTTTTAAAATGTCCCAGTGCAATTTATCCACATTGCACCAAACTTCCAGGTCACAAATGAAGTGGAAACGTGATGGCTTCACATCACATCATTTTCCTATTTCCCAATTGTCAAATTCCAGTGACACAGCATGATAGCGTCGCATCGTGCCAGGGGTCTAATTTAGAAAAAATTTACTAAAATTGAAAGATGCGTCCAGGGTTAAAAGAGTTAATTTTCCATCCATATTTAAGCCTTTTAACACGAGATTCAGCTAGTTGGAACCCAAAATATGCTAGTTTCTCTTAATTTCCTCTCAAGAATAAGCTAGGGTTTCAATTGAGGATTCAATTTCAATAAAGTCTCTTCGTCAATCTTTGCTAAATAAGAAACTAAGGTATGCGTTGTGTTGATTTATGGATTCCTTTCATCCATAAAGCTCAAGAACCCTATTTTAAATTATGAATCATGATATTTATGTTGCGGGTTGGTTGTAACTATGTTTATCTTGTTATATGATTCCCAAGTTGGAATATTTATGTGTTTTTCATGAAACTACATTAGAAAGTGAGTGAAATCCATAAATTGAATTATTTATAATGTGTCAATTTGATGATTAGGCCTATGCCTAAGAGTGCACACAAGGTGTTTGATAAGATGTCTAGGAGGATAGAAATTATGCACTATAGCTTAATTGTGATCCAAAATACATTCCATGCTATTCTTATGTATTGAAATTGTTTGTTGGATTGCTCATGAGTTAGCCATAGGAAATTATGCTATGTATACATGCTATCTTATTCACGTACCAAGCTATGATAATCAAATGCCCATGAAATATCTTCAATTATTGTATTATGGATTTTTGATGTTAATCATTTATTCAAGAATGTCATGCCATGTCAGTTTCCTTTCATCGAGTCCTGGGGTACTTGTACCCGAAAAATATAGTTGTGTGCCTAGAGTTCGTGTCATGTTTTCACGATATCCTCACTCAAGCCATGATCCATAGAACTCAGTCAGTTATATGACTCAGGAAAGCTCAGTAATACAGTAATCTCAATACTATTCCATCAGTCAATGGAACTTAGTTAATTCAGTCTAGTTTAGTTCAGTAATCCATGATCAGTAACTATTCAGATGGGAGTAGGAATTAGCACCGAGTGAACCCAATGATGGGAACGCACACTGTCAGATGAAGGTGTGATTCTTAGATGTCATCCTTGCATTTTAGAACTATATAGCCAGCATAGGTTAGACATCAATATTGTCAGATGAGGGTTGATGAGGTGGATAAGAACTGTTAGATGAGGGCCCCACCATTCTCTTTTGGGGATACTGTCATATGAGGGTCACTCACAGCTTGTCCTTACTGATGGTGCGATATTGACACCCTTCCAATTAGGGTTATAGATTAGACTCCAACTCAACTATAATGCGTTATTTGGGGAATGTCAGTTAGATAACTACTTCCCACAGTTTTAGTTATAGAATTAGGACTGTCAGATATAATTAATCAGTCTCAATATTAGAACTCAGATAATTCTACAAAATTTAGGACTGTTAGATACAGTCAACTCAGAATAGTACAGAACTCAGCTAGTTCTATTAGATTCAGGGCTGTCAGATACAGTCACTCATGTTATCAGTTATATCAGCCATCAGAACTCAGTTATCAGTCATGTTAGTTATCAGTAAATTTATGTTATCACGATCTCAGATATAGTTTCTAAGTATTCATGCATGTATTCTCACGTTCATATTAGTCAATTAGCTAGTATTGTTCATGCATATAAACCCCATATATTTAGCCTACCTCACATGAATACCTATACATTTAAAGTACTGAAGTATTTGTGCTATGGTGTTTTATACCATAGGCTTAGAAGCACGAGCTCCAGAGCATCAGTAGCATTCCAGTCTCAGCAGTCAGAGTTAGCAGTGAGTCCTCATCTCTCGAGAACATGATCATTTATTTATTATCTCATTAAGTAATTTATTAGTTAGAGTTAGTTGGGGACATGTCCCATTAATACCTCATTCAGGCAGTTCAATCAGTTAGAGGCTTTCTAGACTATCATGTTCAGACTATCATATAATTTCAATTTTATTTTTGGTATTTCATACCCCATTCAGATGTTATGTCTTTATCGGTTATGTTACAGTCTTGAACCTTATGGCCTTTCAGTTCATGTTTCCACAATCATATAGCATATTATGCAGTATACATGTAGAGATATCAGTCATGAGTTAGCTTGTGGTCCTTCGGGGTCATGACTACCGTGTAACATTTCGGATACCAAATCCGAGGCATTACAAACTTGGTATCAATCCAGGTTCAATTGAGTCCTAGAAAATTTGAAAGCCGCATCTAGTAGAGTCTTGTGCGTGGGTGTGTTGTGTGCCACATTTATGTACAGGAGGCTAAGAGATGTTTTAGGAATAGTTTCCCTTCTTTTAGTATTCATTTTGTTCCAATGAGCATAATCTCACGTCAATCTCTCAGTCTAATCCATTTCTCTCTTTCTTCTACAGAATATTCTTCTAAAAAAAGAAATGAGAATCAGTCAGCCCTTCAGCCTGGAGAACCTTTGGACAAACATGTTTCTCATGCAGAGTTTAGAGCTGCATTCACTACTGTTGCTCAGTTATTTACTGCTCATAATGAATGACCAGATATTGTGCTATCCAACCCTATGGCCAATTCAGCTATAGCCAGGATTTGAGATTTTACCCAAATGAATCTTCTATCCTTTCTAGGGTCTAAGTCAGATGAGGACCTTTAGGAATTCATCAATCAAGTTCAGAAGGTTATAGGCATCATGGGGTGTCAGCTGTTGAGAGTGCTGAGCCAGCTGTATATCAATTGTAGGATATTTCTCACACTTGGTATAAGCAATAAAAGTCAGAAAGTCCAGATGATGCAGGGCCTATAGAGTGAAAGGAGTTTGTCACCGCATTCTTAGATAGATTATTTCCCCAAGAGCTCAGAGAAGCTAAGGTGTTAGAACTCATCAACCTCAGGTAGGGCAACATGATGGTGAAAGAGTATTCTCATAGGTTTACTCAATTAGCTAGGTATGCCCCTTATATGGTTGCAAATAACAGAGCCAAGATGAGTAAGTTTGTTTATGAGGTGAATGATAGTGTTGTCAATGAGTGTAGGTCTATGATTTTGAATAGTGACATGACTTTAGCCAGGCTTATGACTCATGCTCAGCAGATAGAAAATCAAAAGATTAAGAAAAGGGAGAAGCAGAATAAAAGAGCAAAGACTGGTAGTTTCAACTTTTCTCAGCCTAAATCAGAAGTAGAAAACCGTTCTCAGTTTTATCCTAAGCCGTCAGTTCCAGCTCCTTTATCAGCTAGTGCTCCAGCTCCTAAGTTTAGGGATGGCAATAAAGATAGGGCGCTAGGTTTTAAGTCTCAGGGCAGTGTCAGCAATGCCCTAACTAATCCCCTTTGTCAGACTTGTGGTAAGAACCATAAGCGTGCTTGCAGAGCTGATAGTGATGTCTATTTTGGATGTGGCAAGCCAGGCCACAGAGTCAGAGATTGTCCATAGTTAGGCTATCGAGGTCAGCATAACCATTCCTCAGCCCAGTTTGGTCGTCCAAATTAGTAGGGTGCTACTTTCAGTGCTACTAGTGGGCAACGCCAAAATAGACTCTATGCTCTCCAATCCTGGCAAGATCAGAAAAATTCTCCTAATATGGTTACTGGTATGTTACAGATCTTTTATATGCGTGTTTACGCTTTGATAGATCCAGGATCTTCTTTGTCTTTTGTTACTCCTTATATAGTAGTTGATTTCGGAGTTAGTCCTAAAATTCTACCAGATCCCTTTTTCAGTCTCTGCCCGAGTGGGTAAAACCATCATAGCCCGGCATATACAGAAATTGCCCGGTTATGATATTTCAGAAAGTCACTTTAGCAGACTTGGTCGAATTAGAGATGATTGATATTGATGTCATTCTCGGCATAGATTGGTTTCATTTCTACTATTCCATAGTCGACTGCAGAAATAGAATAGTCTAGTTTCAGTTTCCGAATTAACCTATCCTAGAGTGGAAGGGTAGTGTATTCACTTTCAGAGGTCGGCTTATTTCCTACCTTTGAGCACGGAAAATGATATCTAAGGGATGTGTCTATCATCTTATTTGAGTTAAGGACACTAGTTCTAAAACTCCCAGCCTTGAATCACTACCTGTAGTGAGTGAATATTTAGATATCTTTCCCAAAGATCTTCCAGGGATTCCTCCTGAAAGGGAAATAGACTTCGGCATCGATCTTCTTCAAGATACTCTGGCTATATCTATTCCGCCATATAGAATGGCACCAGCAAAACTCAAAGAACTGAAAGAACAGTTGAAGGATCTCTTAGATAAGGGATTCATTAGACCCAGTCTATCCCCGTGGTGTGCACCAGTATTATTCGTGCGAAAGAAAGACGGTTCTCTTAGAATGTGCATAGACTACCATTAAATCCATAAAGTCATGGTCAAGAACAAGTATCCACTTTCCAGAATTGATGATTGGTTTGGCCAACTTCAGAGTGCCAGTTATTTCTCTAAGATAGACCTCAGATCCGGCTATCATCAGCTCAGAGTCAGAGAATGTGACATTTCAAAAATAGCCTTCCATACTCGGTATGGTCACTTCAAATTCCTATTCATGTCCTTTGGTCTTACCAATGCCCCAGTAACTTTCATGGACTTGATAAACCGTGTGTTGAAGCAGTACTTAGACATGTTTGTCATAATCTTTATAAATGATATTCTGGTCTATTCCCGCTGTGAGCGTGATCATGCAGACCATCTCAGAATCGTACTTCAGACTCTCAGAGATCATCAGCTGTTCGCTAAATTCAGTAAGTGCAAATTCTGGATAAGGTTAGTAGCATTCCTTGGCCATGTCATTTCAGGTGATGGCATTAAAGTAGATCCTCAAAAGACCAAAGTGGTAAGAAACTGGCCCAGACCTGTCTCTTCATCAGATATCAAGAGTTTTTTGAGTTTGATTGGTTATTACAGACATTTTGTTAAGGGATTTTCTTCTATTGGATCCCCTATGTCCATATTGACTCAGAAAAAAGTCAAGTTTCAGTGGTTAGATCCTTGCGAGAAGAGTTTTCAGGAGTTGAAGACTCGACTCACCTCAGCTTCAGTCCTAGCCCTTCCAGATGGTTTCGTAGTGTATTGTGATGCATCCATAGTAGGTTTGGGTTGTATCCTCATGCATCATGGTAAGGTCATAGCCTACGCCTCCAGACAGCTTAAACCCCATGAGAAGATCTTGAGTAAGTAACCGTAGTATTTACCTTACAAATTTGGAGGCATTATCTATACAGATTTCATGTAGATGTGTTCACAGATCATAAGAGCCTTCGGTATGTCTTTTCTCAGAAAGATCTCAATTTTTATCAGAGAAGGTGGTTAGAGCTTTTGAAAGATTATGACATGAGTGTCCTTTATCATCTGAGCAAGGCCAATGTAGTGGCCGACACTCTCAGTAGACTGTCTATGGGTAGTGTTGCTCATATTGAGGACAGTAAGAAAAAGTTAGCTCAGGAAGTCCATTAGCTTGCCAGACTAGGTGTTCGCTTAGTCGATACATAGGAGGGTGATATATGGGTTCAGAATAGTTCAGAATTATCTTTAGTTTTCGAGGTAAAAGAAAAGGAAGATAAAGATCCTTGTTTAGTCAAGTTGAAAGAGTCAATTAAGGATCAGAAAGTGGAGGTTTTCTCCCAAGGGGGAAATGGTGTTCTGCATTGTCAGGGTCATCTGTGTGTTCCAGCTGTAGATGACTTAAGGCAGCGAATTCTTGTAGAAGTGCATGATGCACGCTACTCTATTCATCCAGGGGCCATAAAGATGTACTGCGACTTGTGGGAGGTCTATTGGTAGTGTGGGATGAAGAGGGATATTGCAGAGTTTGTGGATAAGTGCTCTACATGTCAGCAGGTTAAGATAGAGCATCAGAAGCCTAGTTGACCTATGCAGGAGTTCATTATTCCTACTTGGAAGTGGGAAGAAGTGAACATGAACTTCATGATGGGTTTGCCTCGAACTCATTGTTAGCATGATACATTCTGGGTCGTTGTAGATAAGATGACCAAGTCTGCTCCTTTTCTCCCAGTTCATACCTCTTATTCAGCCGAGGATTATGCCAAACTCTACATCAGAGAGTTGATCAGATTGCACAGTGTTCTGTTATCTATTATCTCAGATAGAGGTACCCAGTTCACCTCTATTTTTTGGAAAGCATTCCAAAAGGGTCTTGGTACCCAAATTTACCTCAGTAAAACATTTCATTCTTAGACAGATGGTCAAGAAAAAAGGACCAGTCAGTCTCTAGAAGATATGCTAAGGGCGTGTGTAATTTATTTTAAGGGTAGTTGGGATGACCACTTTCCTTTGATTGAGTTTGCATACAATAATAGCTATTATTCCAGTATTTGGATGGCTTCATTCAAAGATCTCTATGGTAGGAGACTCAGATCCCCAATCGATTGGTTTGAAGTTAGTGAGGCCTCAGTTATAGGGCCTGACTTAGTGTTCGACACTTTAGAGAAAGTCTAGTTGATCGAAGAAAGACTTCAGGCTGCTCAACCCCGATAGAAGTCTAATGTGGATATGCATAGAAAGGATCTTGAGTTCAAGATTGGTGATTATATCTATCTAAATATCTCTCCTATGAAGGGAGTAAAGAGGTTCGGTAAGAAGGAAAAGCTCAGTCCCCAATATGTCGGTCCCTTCAAAATTCCCATTCGGTCTAGCAAGGTAGCTTATGAGCTTGAATTGACTTTAGATCTAGCCTCTATTCATCCAGTCTTCCATGTTTCTTTGCTCAAGAAGTGTATAGGTAACCCAACAGTTGTAGTCCCTATTCAGAGTATAGATGTTTAGAATAGCCTCTCTTATGAGGAGATTCCAGTCGAAATTCTAGACTACCAGACTTATAGACTGAGGAACAAAGAAGTCCCTCTAGTCAAAGTTCTTTGGTGGAATCAGTCCGTTGAGGGAGATACTTAGGAAGAAGAAGCAAACATGCATACCAAGTACCTTCACCTCTTCTTCGCCAGTCAGATCAAGCTCAAGGTAACAGTCAGATGAGGGTTACTCACAGCTTGTCTTTACTGGTGGTGCGGTATTGACACCCTTTCAATTGGGGTTACAGATTGGACCCCAACTCAGCTATAATGATTTATTTGGGGCATGTTGGTTAGATTACTACTTCCCACAGTTTTAGTTACAGAATCAGGATTTTCAGATACAACTAGTCAGTCTCAGTATTAGAAATCAGATAGTTCTACAGAATTTAAGAATGTCAAATACAGTCAACTCAGAATAGTACAGAACTCATCTAGTTCCATCAGATTTAGGACTGTCAGATACAGTCACTTATGTTATCAGTTATATCGGCCATCAGAACTCAGTTATCAGTTATGTTAGTTATCAGTAAATTCATGTTATCACGATCTCTGATAAAGTTACTATGTATTCATGCATGTATTCTAACATTTATATTAGTCAGTTAGCTAGTATTGTTCATACATATGAACCCCATGCATTCAACCTACCTCACATGCATACCAGTACATTCAAAGTACTAACGTATTTGCGCTATGGTGTCTTATACCATTGGTTCAGAAGCTCGAGCTCCAGAGAATTAGTAGCATTCCGGTCTCAGCAGTCAGAGTTAGCAGTGAGTCTTCATCTCTCAAGGACATGATCATTTATTTTTTATCTCATTAAGTAATTTGTTAGTTGGAGTTAGTTGGGGACATGTCCCATCAACTCCTCATTCAGACAGTTTAGTTAGTTAGAGGCTTTCCAGACTATCATGTTCAGACTATCATGTAATTTCAGTTTTGTTTTGGGTATTTGATACCCCATTCAGATGTTATATCTTTATTAGCTATGTTACATTCTTGAACCTTATGGCCTTTCAGTTTATGTTACCGCAATTATATAATATATTATGCAGTATACAGGTACAGATAACAGTCATGGGTTAGCTTGTGGTCTTTTGAGGTCATGAGCACCGTGTATCATTCCGGGTACCAGATTTGGGGTGTTACAATCACCTATGAAGTAATGCCTAGTGATATACGAGTAAAATTTAATCTAAAAATTTAATCTAGTAGCAGTAGTTGCAACAACAACAATTACAACAATGGTATGACAAATGAAAAAGAAGAAGCAATGAACAAGAAGATATTATAATGAAGAAGAAGAATATGATAATGAAGAGGGAGAAGAAAAAAGTAGCATCAACAATGAATAATGATAATCCAAGCAAAGAGAGAGAAAACAGGAGTAGCAGCTACATTTCCACCCTCCATTTTTAGTTATTATGATTTTATATTGGGCCAAAGGGTAGAATAAAAACTTTAGAGTGAAATTCTCACATATGTATAGAACTTTCTCAATCCATCATTTAATAATTGTCACCCACACTCAATAATTAAGAGTTAAGTCACCTACACCTAATTTTTAAATTTTTTTACCACCCTTAATTAAATCTCCCTATGAAGTTTATCTAAGTTATTAGTGATTTGTTAACAAACATGGATACCGTTCCAAACATGCAGACAGTCACAAAACCTTGATTGAAATTTTGATCCAAGTGAAAGAGTAAAATGAATATACTAAACATCAGAATCCACTAATTATAACTTCGAATATCAACACCAAAAGTGGCTCTAGGACTCTCACTTCTTTATAATATAATATAAATTATGTTCAGACATATCTCTAAGGGTGTGTTTGGTATGATGAAAAATATTTTTCATGGAAAAAAGTTGGTTTCTTACCTATTCTCTTTTATTTGGTTGATGAGAGGAAATTATTTTTCAAAAAATATTTTCTACTATTTCATTGGTGAATGAATAAAATACTTTTTAGAAAATACATTTTAGCGTTTAGCTTAAAAGTAGAAATACTTTTTAGAAAAATAATTTGACCCCAAAAAAAAACTATTTTTAGGGTGTATTCAATATGGATGAGAAAATATTTTTTAGAAAAATAAGTTGTTTCTTACTTATATTTTTGTGTTTGTCGAGTAAGAGAAGAGTTTGAATTTTTTTTAAAAAAATTAAATATTTGTTTTGAGAGGACTAGTAAGGGGTGGGGGTCAGGGATGGAGTAAAAAATTTTTTGAAATAGTTTTTTAAAAAATTAAATATTTTTTTTATGGGGGTTGGTAAGGTATAGGGGTGGTATGGGATTGGGGTTGGGTAAGGGGTGAGTGATTTTGTGATGTAATCAAAGTAATGCTACTTCAATAAGGCCTTTCACAGGAAGTCAAGTTAAGAACCTTCAAGCATTTCAAGCTTTATGGATGAAGATTGAATCATTGGAAGGCTTCAATATGGATGAGTTGAAGATATTTAATATACTAGGTTTCTACCATTTAAATTATCTTCTAATTTAAATGAAGAGAAATTTGGTCTTTCCTTGCTTCTTTTAAACCTTAGTATAGATAGTTAGCTATTAGGGTGAACCACTACTTTTGAAGATTGGATATTTGTGCCTCGGTTGAGAGCTTGATAACTCTTTGTTGATTTTCAACACTTTCCTAGGATTTGCAAGTAAGGGTACCACCTTCTTGAGGATTCTAATAGATTAGGTGATTTTAGTTCCCAATTGAATAGTGTTTTGGTTAGTTTCACCGTTACAACTTTCAATTGTTTGAATCTAATTATGTCTATCTTTCTTTAATTTTTATCTTTAATTCTCTCTTGCTTCCATTTTCTTATTTCACTTCAAATTGATATCAAGAGCTTGGATTAAATTAATTTTTACAAATGAAAGTCTTAGGGTTTTGATATTTTCAAAAAAGAAAAAATAAAAAAAAATTGAATTTGATTGAATTTTATTTGATATTATTCCTTGAGTTACATGTTGTTGTTTTCTATTTAAAAAAATCAAAGAATACATGGCTCAAGAGAAAAAAATTTGAAAGTCATGTTGAAGAAGAAACATGAAAATGGATTTTGTTGATTTGGTGTTTGGTTGAAGAAATTGTTGGTTAGAAGTTGTTGCTAGTATTTTGGGGAAGTTATATCTCAAATTTGAGCTCATTTGCTTGGGTATTGAAGAAGATGAATTTGAGAATTACAAAATAGTCCAAATTTTTCAAGCTTATTTTCTCTTGTTTTCTTGTTAATACTAGCTAGTTGACTTCTAGTATTAATTCATACTTAATGTTAAAATAGTTTGTGTCCGTTTAATTTATTCATGTCAATTTTTTTTCGTGCATATTTTTCTTTCATTTCATTGTATGCTTATTTGTTTACTTGTCCGTTAGTTTTAATTGTCCCTTCTTGATTACATAAACTCCACTCCAATCCGAAGAAGTAGTACCACTTGTGAATTATTTGACGGTGTTGACTCTCAACCTTGGGTTATTCAAGAATGGTAACATGCAAGAGTGAGGTGAGTTCATTTGAGGTATCCATAAAAGCCTTTGGCCTTAGAGTGATGCATGAGTGTGAGTGACAAAAAGAGGAAAACATGATATGAGTGAGTGGTGATGAACTCTTTCTACTAACTTTTTATTTATTTTGTAGGTACAATGCCTCAATTAGAGGGAGAATCCTCTAACAAAATAGAAATTTTGCATCAAAACTATTGGAAGAAATGAAGGAAATGAAGGGAACATTAAAATATGTGGATAGAAGGGCAAGAAATCAAGAAATAACAAAGCAACCACTTAAGGTTTTCAATCTCATTGGTCAACATGATGAGGGATCAATTAAGACTCATCTTGATACAATTCCATCCCACATGGTAGTGCAAGATACCATCTCTACTAATGTTACTTTACCAAAAGTTTGCAATCAAACAATATTTCCAAAGGGGGGAATCAACAAAGAAATCTTCCACCACAAGTCAATAGAACTCAACTCAGAGCCCAATATAACCTTGAAGAGCATGATTATTTTGATGGTGATTATTACGATTATGGAGTAAATGATCAAGTTCAACAAGAGAGGTTAGGTGGAAAACGAATAAGATGGGGGAATGGAGGATGGTATCCAGTTGATGGTAGAGAATACAATAGAAGGAATAATGATGAAGATCACAGATTCAACAACATCAAGGTTACCCTTCCATTCTTCAAAGGAAGTAGTGACCCAAATGAATATGTTGATTGGATTGGGTAACTTGAAATACAATATAATCTCAACAATGTGAGTGATGTTAAAAAAAGTGAATTATGCTATAAGTCACCTTGAGGGTTTTGCTTCTACTTGGTGGGAGAAAATTGAAAGATATATTTTGGTGAATAGAGACTTTGTTACAAGTTAGAATGACATGAAAAGGCACATGAGAGAAAGGTTTGTGGGTCAATATTATGAGCAAAATACACTCGAAAAGTATTACAATCTCCAACAAGGAAGTAAGAGTGTGAAAGAGTATTATGAGGAGCTAGATCATACAAGACTTGAGCTAACGTCAATGATGAAGTGGTGAATCTTGTGGCAAGATTTATGTAGGGCTTAAATCAGAAGGTAAGGAAACCATTTAAATTGCATCGTCTTTCTACTTTATATAAATATTATCAAATGACACTCAAGGTGGAGGGTAATTAAAAGGGAAATAAGTCAAAGTTAAAATCTTTTCTTATTCTTCATGGGCTAAAAATAAGGAAGTTTAGAAATCATCTCCCACTTGGGAGAAATCCAAAGGTGCAAAGCAAGAATTGAAGTTTAATTTGGACAAAGACAAATCAAAGGTGGACTATAAAGATAGATATAACAAAGAAAAACTTGAAACTCCATCTAAAATAAAGTATTTTAAATATAGAGGATATATTCATAAAGCAAATGAGTGTCCTAATGGAAGAGCTATCATTGCATTGAATGATGGTGGTTATCAAATTGAAGATGAATCTAAAGATGACCATATGGAGGATGATAATAGTGATGAGTTTATGGGAGAAGGTGATGGAGAAGAAATTAATGATGATGAAAAACTTATTCTTTTTATGAGAAGAAGTATGAGTGTTATAGCAAGGGAGGATCTTGATCAAAGGTAGAACTTGTTTCATAATTGGTATAGAGTTTAAGAGCAATTCTATGTCTTTATCATTGATAGTGAAAGTTGTGTCAATGTTGCTAGTGTATCTATGGTAGAAAAATTGAAACTACCAACAAGAAGGCATACAAAATCTTATAGATTGAAATGGCTCAATAAATGTGGTGAACTCAAGATGACCAAGAGAGTGTTGATAAAATTCAAGGTTGGAAGTTATCATGATGAAGTGCTTTGTGATGTTGTACCAATGCAAGCTTGTCATTTATTATTGGGAAGGCCATGAAAATATGATGTGGGGGCTAAACATGATGGAAGGTCAAATAACTATGCATTTGTTAAGGATGGTAAAAAGCACATTCTTAACCCACTTTCTTCTTTTCAAGTGAGTGAGGAATATAGAAAAATGGGAGAGTTACAAAAAATAGAGAAAGAAAAGAAAGAGAGAAGTAAGGGAGCAGAAAATGATACTTAAGAGTGGAAAAATGAGAGGTTAAGAGCTCAAGTGAGAATGAGTTATCACAAAAAAAGAGGGGTGAGCAAGAAAAATAAAAAATTAAGGTTACTCAAGTCATTGAGGATGAGAGAGCATGAGAGAGATAAACATTGAGGATGCTACTCAAGTCATATTTATTAAACCTAAAGGTTATTCTTTGCTTTCTAACAATAAACTAACCTCTTTATCTTTGCCAAGTGTTGTTTTTTCTTTATTGCCAGATATTAAAGATCTATATACGAAAGAAATATCAAGTGGGTTGCCTCCTTTAAGAGGAATAGAGCATGAAATTAACTTTTTTCTGGGTTCTCAAATACCCAACAAAGAGGCTTATAGGATCAATACTCAAAATACCAAAGAATTGCAAAGAGAAGTGGGAGAACTTGTGAATAAAGGTTTGGTGAGATAAAGTCTAAGTCCATGTGCAGTGCCCATAATTCTAGTACCCAAGAAGGATGTGACATGGAGGATGTGTGTATATTTCCATGCCATTAATAAAATTATGATAAAATATCAACATCCCATTCCTAGACTTTATGATAGACAAGATGAATTGTGTGGTTCTACCTTATTCTATAAAATTTATTTGAGAAGTGGATACAATCAAATGCAAATGAAATCCGGAGATGAATGGTAAACTGCTTTCAAATCTAAGTTTGGATTATATGAGTGGATGGTGATGCCCTGTAGGCTAACCAATGCACCAAGCACTTTTATACGATTAATGAACCATGTTGTTAAGTCATTTATTAATAATTTTATTTTGATTTATTTTGATGATATTTTGGTTTATTAAAAGTGTTTGGATAATCATGTGCAATATTTGAGAATGATATTTGATGTGTTAAGAAATGAAAAGTTGCATGTAAATTTAAAAAGGGTTCTTTTTATGTGGACTGTATTATTTTTCTTGGCTCTATTGTAAGTTCAAGAGGAGTTGAGGTGGATGATTAAAAGGTAGAGGCTATTAGAAGTTGGCCATTAGTAATGTTAAAGCATTCATGGGTTGAGAAATTTTTATAGAAGATTTGTGAAGGGTTTTAGTTCTTTAGCCACTCCTCTAACTGAGGTCATTAAGAAGAGACTTTTATTTGCGGTAGAAAACAAGAGGAAGCCTTTAGAATCTTGAAATAAAAACTTAAGTTCCACTTCATTACTTCAACTTCTCAACTTTGAGAAGATATTTAAAATTGAGTGTGATGCTAGTGAATTAGGCATTGGTGCGGTCTTGATGGAAGAAGGGATACCCATAAAGTACTTTAGTGAGAAATTAAGAGAACCTCAAATGCAATATTCTGCCTATGACAAGGAACTCCATGCCCTTGTGAGAGCTTTAGCTATGACAAGTAAATCTATGCCCTAGTGAGAGCTTTAGAAAATTTGCAACATTATTTGTGGCATAAGGTGTTTGTGATTTGAATCGATCATGAATCTTTGAATAATATTAGGTTCCAAAATAAGCTTAATAAGAGGAATACCAAGTGGATAGAGTTCATTGAGTCTTTTTCATATATGATTAAATATAAGCAAGGTAAAGAGAATATTGTGGCGGATGCTTTAACTAGAATATATGCATTAATGAATACCTTGAATTCTAGGTTGATAGGTTTTGAGAGTTTGAAGGAGTTATATTCTAATGATGATGATTTTGGAAAAGTCTGTAGAGAGTGTCAGGTAAGGTTGAGTAGGTGTGTGTAAGTTGTTAAGGAGGAAAATGAAGTTAGAACTCCTATTTGAATTAAAGGAGGGCTAATTCCTTAGAAATGGAAAACTTTGTATGCCTATGTCTTTATGGAGAGAGTTAATGGTGAAAGAGGAACACAATGGAGGTTTAATTGG
This sequence comes from Capsicum annuum, assembly GCF_002878395.1. NCBI lineage: Eukaryota > Viridiplantae > Streptophyta > Magnoliopsida > Solanales > Solanaceae > Capsicum > Capsicum annuum. Next base: position 199,233,057 of record NC_061113.1, read on the forward strand.
TTATGTTGGAGTGTAAAAACCTTAGCTATTCTTAGTGAACATTTTTTTGGCGTAAAATGATAAGAGATGTGGAAATAATTTGTTCTAGGTATTTGAATTGTAAGCATGCTAAATCGTGTACCCAACCTCATAGCTTGTATACCCCTTTTCCTATTTCTATCGGTCCTCGGCTAGATATTTCCATGGATTTTATTGTTGGCCTCCCTAGGACTAGGAATGGTAAGGATAGAATCTTTGTTGTTGTGGATAGATTTTTAAAAATGGGTCACTTTATTTCTTGTCATAAAATTGATGATGCACCTCATGTTGCTACTTTATTTGTTCATAATGTAATGAAATTTCATGATGTTCCCAAAAAAATTGTTAGTGATAGAGATTTGAAATTTCTTAGTCATTTTGGAGATGTTAATGAGGAAATTTGAGAATCAAATTGCTATTTTCTACTTCTTGTCATCCTCAAATGGATGGTCAAACCGAGGTGGTTAATAGAAATTTAGGTAGCATTCTTAGAGCTATGGTTAAAGAAAAGTTTACTTCTTGGGAGGATTAATTGCCATTAATTGAGTTTGCACATAATAGAACTATTCATAGATCTAATGGTATAACCCCTTTCGAGTATGTTTATGGCTTTAATCCACCGACTCCTTTGGATTTAAATCCTTTGCCAAAAGATGTTATTGTGAGTGTAGATACAAAAGCTAAGACAAAAACTATAAAGAGCATCCATGAGAAAGTAAGATTGCAAATTGAGAAGGCCAACAAAGATGCAACCAAAAGAGCCAACAAAGGATGAAAAAAGTCACCTTTGCACACGGTGATTGGGTACGGGTTCACTTTATAAAAGAGAGATTTTCAAGCAAATGGAAGAACAAGCTTATACCAAGAGGAAATGGACCTTTTCAAGTGCTTGAAAAGATTGGAGATAATGCTTACAAAGTGGACTTACCAAGTGAGTATTTGATGCATAATGTTTTCAATGTTAGTGATTTATCTCTTTTTGATATAGGATTGGCGAATTCGAGGATGAATTCTTTCGAAGAATAGGAGAGTGATGTAAATCAAAGTGACGCTACTTCAATAAGGCCTTTCACAAAAAGTCAAGCTAAGGACTTTCAAGCATTCAAGCTTTATGGATGAAGATGGAATCTTTGAAAGGCTCCAATATGGATGACTTGAAGATGTTTAATATACTAAGTGTCTACCATTTAGATTAGCTTGTAATTTAAATGAAGGGCAATTTGGTCTTTCCTTACCCCTCTTAACCCTCGGTATAAATAGTTATCTATTAAGGTGAACCACTAGTTTTGAAGATTGGATATTTGTCTCTTGTTTGACAGCTTGATAACTCTTTGTTGATTTTCAACACTTTTCTAGGATTTGCAAGTAAAGTTACTACCTTCTTGACGATTCGAATAGATTAGGTGATTTTAGTTCCCAATTGAGGGTGTTTTGGTTAATTCACCATTACATATTTCAATTGTTTGAATTTAAGTGTATCTATCTTTCTTTAACTTCTATCTTGTTTCTATTCCTTGTTTCACATCATTTTGAGAGTTGTATGAATGTTTTAACTTGAGAGTAAGGTTGAAAGAGAATTTTCGAAAATATTTTCCTTAATTTTTGAAGGAAAGTTATTTTTCTTAAATTTGAGGAAAATAAATTGATTTGGAAAATATTTTGTAAAATATTTAATCCAACCAAACATGAAAAAATTAAAAATTCACACCAAACACACCTTAAGTGTTGTTTATCCTACCAAGTATTAACGAACACCTAACAACAAATTTAATTAGCTTACGGAGACACGTCATAGAAAAAAGTATCCAAAGATAACAAAATCATAAAATATAAAAATTGAATTATTTATTGTTGTTAGGATATAGTATTAACCATGTAGTTTATGTATTATATTTTCATATCATGTCAAGATAATTTATTATATTAACAAATTTTTTATTTGAATAGATCATTGTGTTAACATGTGTGTCCTTTGCTTATATAGTAGACAATTTTGTGTATGGAATATTTTAACTCATGCACGAAAGATTAAAATTATCGGTTCTTAAAAGTAATAAATTGATGTTCAAAGTCAAAAGCTAAGGCAGAACAAACATTTTGATGATTGTAACACAAGATTAAATATAATTTGATCTTAATTATCAGAGTGGTAATATTCCAACTTCTTGTGCTAGTTCATTTCGTATGTATTGAACGGAGCAATTAGAGATGTTTGTTTATGCTCTGAATATTAGTACACCTTCTCTAGTCCATTACATGTACTTATACTCTTGATTTTTATGTTACTATTCTGATCTATGTTGTTTGATTTATTATTTTATTATATTAACATGTGAGACTCTATTATGAATCAAGATATTTCTAATAGATTGCATGATGACAAATTACTTAGTGAAATAATAATTAATTGATAGAACCATGTCTCGATCTTGAGATAGAAGACACCCTTTTATGGTTGCTTATAAGTTTTCACGTGGAAACCCTGCAGGTGGATTTTATATTCGTCATGTGAATAAGTTGAGCATTATAAATAAAGAATAAAATTAATTAATGAATTAAATTTTTTCAGAAATTTGATTTAATTTATTGGTGTTGGTAATTCTAACATGCGGAGTTAAATAAGATGAAATGGTAGATTTTGAATTTAAATCTAGGAGTGCAATTACATATTTTTAGTGAAATAATTTATAATTTATTATGATATGATTATTCATTCACTACCAAATTAATATCATAATTGAAAGCCTCAGTTAATAAATCTGTGATCCCTACTATGCCTGATTAACTAATCAAATTTGAAAAAGAAAAGGAGTTATAGAAAGAGTAATATTATTTTATTTTCTGGTCTTCTATAAATAAGGAATAAAACGTGTATATTAAAAAAACCTTTTTTTGGCATTATGAAAGTATTAAAGGGCCAAAAATATTTTTGGCAGTAAGATGGAATCAAGGCTAAAACATTTTTGGCGTTAATGCTATATTAAAGGGCTGAAAAAGGTTTATCTCTCCCTTCCCTTTGAAGTTGAATTGGAAATAAATAGAGGTTGGTTTTTTGAGAAAACATATGATTTTTCTAGAAAATAAATTCTTCTTCAGTCCAAATACTACTTGTCCACACAAATGTTGATTACAAAGTCAAATCATGAAGTAGTAGAAGACATCAGACCTGTAAAGCAAGGAGTTGAAGGAATTGCGTGAAAACTTCTACAAGTAAGTAGCTTTCGTATTTTTGTTTTAATTTTGTTATCTAGATGTTATGTGAGTTATATTGATCTTTGTTTATTGCTTCCGCTGTGCATGTATAACAGTTGTGATAGATCAGATTAATCCTTAAAAGAAAGAAATTGAGATAGAGTTATAGAGAGAGTAATTAACTAGCGACAGAGATGGTTTTCGAAGGTGAATCTGGTGGCAGAAGGTTGACAAATCAAACTGTTGTGCTTTTCTGCAATTTGAAGATGGAAATGGATTTTCTACCCTTCATGAGGGTGTTTCTCTTCAGGTGTAAAGGACTTGAATTAGTTTTTTATTTTTGCTTTATTTAGTGTTAAGTTTAAATTTTTGGGCGGGACACAATTTAGAGGGAAAAAGAATGAAGAATGGAAAATAGGAAAAGTAAAAACATAATATTTACTGGAGATTTTCATAAATAGCCCCAAAAATATAATTATTTTTGGCTGATATTCATTAACTGATAATATTTTCTTTTACTGGATATATTAGCTGCAACTGTTTTATTCCTGCATAATAATTATTGACAAATATCTTTTTTCTTGTACTGATGTTGATGAGCTTAGAGAGAGAATTATGGTAGAGGAGCGTAGTTCAAAAAAGATATATCTATTTAGTTTTTTTTTTTTTGAAATTGTATCACGATATTAAGAAATTCTAACTGTGGAATGATATGAAGAGGAATGTGACATCTTATGTGTCTAACTATCTGAATTGACAACAAGTTAAAGTCTAGCATCAAAGGGCGGTTGTATTGCATACAATATAAAGCTTTTCATGTGAAAATGACATATGATTAATATGGTGATAAGGTTACCTCACTCACTTTAGAAATATGATTCAATTTGGGTGATTATAGACTAATTTAAGAAGTTAAACACACTTTTTACTTGTCAAAACAACTAATTCAGCCGAAGATTATACTAAATTATACATTTGAGAAATTGTTAGATTGTATGGGACGCTAGAGTCCATTATGTCATCTGATCAAGGTGCTCAATTTATAGTAAAACTTTTGAAAGTCTTTCTAATGTACTGCTATTAATGTGATGAGAAACTGGTTATTAAGAAAATCAAAGTTCGATCGCTAGTTTGTAAAATGTAAGTTGTTATCAATTGGTGTTTGTTGATACTAATTTATTGTCACAAGTAGTGCGAAGGCGTCACTTAAAAGTTTGATTATTTCAAGAAGAAGCTAGGGTGGCTCTGGGTAAGAATATAGGTGAAGTTCCTTGCCTTAGGTCTCAAAAGGGCTATTTGGTAGGGTGTAAGAATAGTATAAAATATTGTGTATTAGTAATTCTTGCATTTTTCTTATGTAGTGTTTGGTTGGTGTATTAAACATAACATGTATTGCATAACTTCTAACTTTAAAAATATGGCAGAAAGGACGTGGAAAAGATTTTGAGGTACAATTATAACTTTAATCATGCTAATGCATGCATTAGAATTCATTGCCTTACTAATACAATGGATTTATATGCATTAGTAATACACTCCTTTATACCAACATGGGATAACAAAGTGTATCAAACAAACAAAGTTACTCCAAGCATTAATTTTTCTTAGTATATTTTATGTTTGTTATCAAAATTGATCTAGTATAGCATTTTTCAAGAATGTCCCACGTACACCATTATATTATTAGTCTAATTAAACTCTATTTTTCGTGTTTATCAGACTCCTACATTGTCATTAGTGTATTTAATTTAATAAGAAAAAGGCGAAATGATCATATGGATCTTTTTACATGTCTGAGTTTGTAATGTAGACATTTCTGCTTATCTTTTTGTCATCTGAACCTTTAACCCTTCAAAACACAATATATTAAATACTTTTTGACATGACATCCTATGTGGAAAAAACCACATAGGAATGTGTGATACAAATATAGAAGGCGCATCCCACCTTTTAAAAATGGAACCAATGATCAAATTAGGTCATATATTACTCCTTCTTCCTCATTTTCTTCTAACACCATTGTTGGATCAATTTGAGTCTTCCCCCCTTTCTTCTTGATCTTCTCTCTTTAAAATTCTTGTCTTTTAATTTTTTTAGTTGTCGTTATACTCTCTATTTTTGTGAATTTTTAGTCCAATTATTTCTCTGATTTTTTTGTATATTTTGTCTAACATCATGACAATTCGGGTTTGTTATAGTGGGATTTATGCTGAACTTAACATGTCAAGCATACCAACTAATTCTGAAAGAATATTTTAGGGCTGTCAAAAATATACAGCTGGTAATAGTTGTGGATTCTTTCAATGGGATGATGAGAATGAAAAATACTACATAAATAGTCCACCAACAAATTCAGAGCAAGGAAGTAAAGACAAACATTGAAGGCAATGAAAACAAGAAAGGCATGGTTGAAATGGATGGCGTGGGAGATCAAGCACTAGTATTGATATCACTGCTATAATCATTATTGTCATTTGATTTCTAGTTGTTATATTTATGATGTCTTGTTTTGTAGGTGCAATGCACAATGATAATGAAATTGAAATTTAGTGGCAAACACCATTTTTCCAACAAACAAATCTTCAAGATAGACACATGTCTTAACAACAGTTAGGATCAGAAAGCTTAATAATAGTTATTCATAAACACTTGTCTTAATGGTTATTACTGAGAAATGCTCCAAAATTTCATAAACACCTGTCTTAACAACACTTGAGATAAAAAATCTTTATAAGTTAGAAATTAATCCACACAAAGAGTAATCTACTACTATATGCCTTGAGTGCTTGGTGTGGACTTATTCTTGTTGACATAAGTTCTTGTTGTGGCTTGAGTAGTTGTAGAAGATTTTGATATTCTATAAATTTCTTTTTGTAGTTGTCTTTGAGTAACTACAAATCCACCCTTCCACTTTAGTCCATTTGGTTTGTAATGAAAATTAATATTGGTTGGAACTAAACTAATCAATGTTGGACTGTGTAGCACTCTATCAGTAGTTTCAGACCAAGAAATAATAAAATCAGTTAATAATGCACTAATTAATACTAGTTAAATGTATTTAGATGATAGAAGACTTAACCTCTCCAATACATTGCCACTTGGTCCAAACAAGACACCAAAATAATCTATTTTTACCTTCTTTTGTTTTGTTCCTTTATATTCAAGATTTGCATGACCTCTCAAAGATATACTAGTCTTCCCTTTTTGGGCACCAACACCAGTAATGGACTATTGAGTTGTTGGTTGAGTAGCATTCTAAGATATTGCAAAAGTAGTTGCAAGCATCACATTAGTGCAGGCCTCAATCAGTTGTTGAGGCAATTTTAGGCCATACACCAGCTAATGTAGCATTTGCAGGCCTTCTCCCAGTTGTTGTTTCATGGGGAGGTCTTCTTCTATTTGATGTACCATTTTCAGGCCTCTCAAAACCTGCTAAAGAATTTGCAGGCCTCTAACCACCTGTTGAAGTATTTATAGGTCTGGCACCAGATGTTCATTAATAAGAAGATATTAAAGCACAATCTACCAAAGTTGGACATCCTTTCTTGTTGTGTCCAATAGTCTTGCACACAGAACATGTCATTTTTCTTCCCTTTCTTGTAGCCTTTCAAAAGTTCATCTTAACAGGCTCATCACTATATTTCGTTCTCTTTTTACTTGGTCTTCCTTGCATGACAGTAATCTCAGGTGGCTCAATTTCTAGTCTAGTACTTTTTGGCCACATCTTCATGTTTGTCATAGGTTGAATATACTTATTTTATGTCTTTAAGTATGTTTCCTTCTTATACCAGTGATCAACAAATGACTCCACATCCTATTCCTCATAATGCATTGTAGTAATTGCATGTGCATAAGGAATTCCCTTTAGTTGTCATGACCTACGACTACAAACCTTCCTCTTCACATTATCAACAAATGTATTTGATATATCACCAATCTTAAAGACAATATCACTATTAAACCTCACCTCACAATTGGCTGCATACTCAGCATTCTCTACAAGAACTTTCATAGCCATTGGTGATACATCATTGATCCATCTTTCTGAAAACTCTCTCATTTGATTCATTCTTTTCATGACTTTGACTCTTATTTCGTCCAATATAGTGATGATTTATTTGAAACAAGCACCTAAAATTCAACTATTGAAAGTCTCACAGATGTTGTTTTTAACCACATCACACATACTGTGTTCATTAAACAAAGTCATAAATCATGTCTCTTTGTGTCCTTAAGCAAATCTTTTACAATTCCATCTCCCAACTCAGTCATTTCATTATGTTTTACTTGCAAATATACTTCAAATGATATTCTAGAAACTTGACAGAATTTTTTCCTCTTTTCTTCACCCCTCCATCCCTTCTTCTATGGCCCATATATGTCTATCACACCATATATGCTCAATATTCAGTAGTAGTTTAGTAAGTGCCAAATGAAGATCCTATTAAACAATACAGCGATGGTAGTTAAATATCAATTGTTGCAGCAAATTGGAAAAATATAACTAAGAATGTTATGCATCATACCTTCTGCATATCAAACATCACCGTCAATTCTCTGTCTTTAGTTTCTGTAAGATCAAATCATGTTTGATGCACCTAAGTGATCAAGAGCATGCGCCCTTGGTTTCTTTTTCAACCACTTCCCATGATACAAGGTACATCTGATTGTTTCCATCTTTGGAATTACAATATAACAACATACCTTTACATGCACCCTTGAGAAATACACCATTTAAACCAATTATTCTTCTAAACCCCTCTTTCCATTCACTTTTAAGGCTCCAAGACAAATGCAAAATGCCCATAAACACCTCATTTTCTGAATTTGTATTCTTGGATGTCCTAATGGATACAGTGGTATCAGGATTAGTAGTCTTCAGCTTTTCAATATAATCATACAACCTAGCAAACTCTTCCATGAAATCACCCAAATATTCATTCATAACTTTGATTTTTGTCTTTTTAAAGGTTGTTTTACTAGTATATAACCCATAGTCTTTTTTTATAAAGGCTTTTATACGATGAAATTTTATAGAAAGCTCACTCATAATTCTTTCCTTGTACTGCTTAGTAATCCACCAAGGGTTGCACAACTTGCTTTTGTCCTTTTAGAACACCTGTGGATAGGAAATAAGTCTTCATACTAAAATTTTTCTGTATTATCAAGACTTCTAAGAATAACCCAAGGACGACCCTTATGCTTACACTTTGTCCTTACCCTTTACTTCTTATTAAGTTTTAGCTTAAAGTGACACAAACCAATCCGGGGCCTTGTCATAATAGGCATACCAAGTCCAATCGAGACCGAAGACCACCCCATTTACCCAACCCAACCTCCAGCCGCTTGCCCTGAGTTGGCATAATTTTGAATATATAATAATATAGCGTAACAACTCACATGACAACTTTGGGATAGAATCACAATCGTGACTGACCCAACTGAGTCCAATCATCCCATACTAACCACCCAATCACACCAAGCCAAACCAAAATAAGTAATCCGACCATAACCAAATAAATTCCATTAATAATAAAATCTATAATCCCGAAATAAAATATGATGGAACAGTGAGAAATTTTGTCTAATGATTTAAGCCCCAATAGCAATGCCAATACTAAGACTGATACCCATACTGATCTCGCCCATTCCAACACCTCTAATCGAAAGAATACAAAAATTTAGTTAGGATATGCCTCCAACCATATCCAAAACTAATATCCATAAATAATCCAAAGTATGAAATAACATCCATGAAATGGAGCCTTTTGAAAAGATGGAAGATCACCACTTCAATCCAAAGCTGACCCCCAAATGTCTAAATGCTAAGCAGGAGGAGTAGAACAGTCATTTCCTACATCGCGTGGGGATATAGCCGCCCGAAGATGGGTTAGCGGGTGAATGCTAGAATGAACTCAGGTTAAGGACAAATAATGCCACTTAAGAAAACCAAGTAAAACCATCCATATGCACACAACCCATACACACACACACACACATATATATAACTATAGCGGGAAAGGAAACTGGGTTTAGCATGTATTCAAAAACTGTAACCTGGGTATGTGAAGCTTAACCGTCCTAAAACCACCTACGGGCTATATGGGTTCAGTGTACCTCCCTGAATTGGCACCTATATATGTAACTGCATGAATTGGAGATACAATAAGAGTCGGGGATTCCCATGTACCCTTTACTCTCCATGAGACATATGTACAGTGTACCTAGAGAACTCCCGTGTACCTCATAAATATCATATAAGGTCGCATTGACCTACCACTTATGTCGGCAAACATGAGTTTCCAGTGTTCATCCATTGGACTCCCACCTTCACGGTTAGCTTTCACACCTCACCATTATTTTCTAATTAAAATCTTTTCCAACCAAACCATTATTCCATTATTATTAGCAAAGGCTATTAGTAGTGGTATAATCATACCGTCTATAACTTGCAAGTATTGTCCTTAGCCAAACCTTTTAGTGGTCAAGGGATTCCTATGTACCCATAGACCCTGTTACCCAATTAGCTTGAGGGATTCCCATATACCCCACAAGTATTCATTACCATTTTAATTTGGGGGATTCCCTTGTACCACACAAGTATGTTTATTAAGCCAAATCATTCCAAAACTATTCATAGCATTTAGGGTTCTATTACGAAGTTTAAACCATGCATAAGTTCCATTTAAAACCCAATATTATGGTGAAAACATTGTTATATGCATTTTATCAAACACATTGGGGGCGTAGTATTTCCAAAACAGAAGCCAATTGCCAAACAACCATTCCTACGCAACCAATTATCCAAAACCACCATTAATGCATATAAAAAACATAATTAAAATATGGGAAAACCATAACCAAGCATTAATAGCCAAAACCCCTAAATCATATTTGAAAGCCCAAAATCATACAATATTCAAATCATGAAAACATTGTATAAAATCAAGAGAAAATGCCTTAAACCGAGATGATGATGGAGAGAAATCACCAAGACAAGCCCCAATTTATTCCTTAAGATGAAACCCTAGCTTCTCCTTTGCCCAAGAACTCTAGAGAGGATTTAAGAGTGTTTAAGTGTTTCAGTCACCAAAACAAGCCCCAATTTATTCCTTAAGATGAAACCCTAGCTTCCTTTTACCAAGAACTCTAGAAATCAAGGAAATTTTCTAAGGTCCCGAAACCTAAGTGTTTAAGTCTCCCACACTAGGAACATTCATCCCTGAATGATGTACAAGGTAGGGGTAACCACACGCATGAGCCATTGTATTATCAAATATATTCCCAATCTTTAACAAAGTTCGAAAATAAAGATGCAAAGATATTAACCTTTGCTTTAACAAACTCAGAAAATAAAGATGTGTTGAAGAACATATACCTTCCGCATGAATCCCAGGAGCAGAAAACAGATGTGGGTACTTAGACTTCATGTCCTTCCCCACTTCTCATGTAGCTTATTCCACCTTATAGTTCCGCCAAAGAACCTTAACCGAAGCCACATCCTTGGTCCACAACCGATGAACCTGCCTATCCAAGATCTCAACCGAGACCTCTTAATAAGACAGAAAATCTGAATTACCTAGCTCCTCTAAAGAATTAATCAAAGAAGTATCACGAATGGACTTTCTTAACATGGAAACATAAAATACCAGATGAACGGAGCTCAAACTAGAAGAAAAATCCAATTCATAAGCCACATTACCAACCCTCCAAAAAATCGCATAAGGTCCAATATATTGGGGATTGAGCTTCCCTTTTTTACCAAACCGCATTACTCCCTTCATGGAAAATAATTTTAAGAACACCCTATCCACAACCTCAAACTCCAAGTCTCTACTCCTTACAACTGTATAGGACTTTTGGTGACTTTGGGAAGCCTTAAGTATATCCCGAATCTCCTTTACCTTTTCCATAGCCTGATAGACCAAATCCAGACCGAACCTTATCCGCCTCACCAAGCTCGAACTAACCAATATGATATATATACATCCTACCATACAATGCCTAAAAAGGGGCCATACTAATACTAGAATGATAGCTATTTTTGTAAGAAAACTCTACCAAAGGTAGATACTCAACCTAACTGCTACCACAGTCAATCAAACATGCCCGAAGTATATCATCCAATGTCTGAATAGTTCTTTTTGCTTTCCCATCCATCTGAGGATGAAAAACAGTCTTAGACTCACCTTAATACCTAATCCCTTCTAAAGAGATTGCCATAAATGAGATGAAAACTGTGTACTTTGATCAGAGACAATCAAAATAGGTACCCCATGCAGCTTCACAATCTCCTGTAGATACAACCGCGCATAATCCTCCATCGAAATGGTAGTTTTCACTATCAAAAAGTGAGTAGACTTCATCATCCTATCCATGATGACCCAAACTGAATCAAATTGGTTTTGAGATCGAGGAAGATCGGTAATGAAATCTGTATTGATTACCTCCTATTTCTATTCGAGTAAATTAATTTCTTGATATAACCCTCCAGGTCTCATGTGATCAACATTAACTCGTTGACACAACATACATTTGGCCATAAAATTAGCCTATTTCCTTTTCATACCATTCTACCAATACATCTTCTTGATACTATTATATATCTTCATCAAGCTAGAATGTACAAAGTAGCGTGACTCATGTTCCTCAATCAAGATTCTTTGTCACAAACCGTCAATATCAGGAATGCACAACCTCTCTTGGTACCGTTAAGTACCGTCACCATAAATCTCTAACTCCATTACCTTTTTCACACCCACATTGCTCTTGATTTTCGTCAAGATAGGATCTATGCTCCAAGAGACGACCGAACCACTTCCTGTACCATACATTACCATCCTCAGAGTCCAAGAGAGAAACTCCAAGATTAGCCAAACGGTGAATATCTTTCACTAATTCTCATTTTCCTTTCTCTACATAAACCAAACACCCCATGGACAACCTGCTAAGAGCATCAACAACTATGTTAGCTTTACCTGGGTGATAGTGAAGACTCATATCATAGTCCTTGAGAAGCCCTAACCATCTTCTCTTCCTAAGATTTAGCTCTTTTTGAGTAAACACATACTGTAGGCTCTTATGATCAGAAAAAATGTCTATGTGCACTCTATATAGATAATGCTGCCATAATCTCTAAGCAAAGACCACCACTAACATCTCCAAATCATGGGTTGGATAATTCCTATTATCCACCTTGAACTTCCTATAAGCATAGGCTAACCTCTCATGCTGCATCAAAACACAACCAAGTCCCATCTTAGATGCATCACAACAAACCACAAATCCCTCACTAAACTCAGTCAATGCCAAAATTATAGCCGAAGTTAGCTTATCTTTTAACTTCTCAAAACTACTCTCACAAGCATTCAACCAAGAAAACTTTGCCTTTTTCTGAGTCAACTTAGTCAAAGGAATAACTATCGTCAAAATTTTTTCCATAAACTTCCGATAATACACAGCCAAACCCAATAAGCTCTGAATATTGGTCAGAGTCGTGGGTCTAGCCTACTTTTTAACCTCCGCCACCTTTTGAGGGTCCACCATTATCCCCCCATTAGAAATAATATGACCAAGAAAAGTCACAGCGTTTAACCAAAACTCACATTTAGAGAACTTGGCATACAACTGCTGTTCCTTCAAGGTTTATACCATACAGAGGTGATTAGCATGAGAATAAAACAAAATACCATTAATAAATACAATGATAGAGATCCATGAACTGCTTGAAAACCCTATTCATCAAGTCCATAAATGCAGCTGGAGCATTAGTTAAACCAAATGACATCATCAATAATTCAAAGTGCCCATACCAAGTACAAAAATCCATCTTAGGGATATCCTCCTCCCTAATCTTAAGATGATGATACCAAAACCGAAAGTCTATCTTAAAGAAGAACTTGGTATCTTACAATTGATCAAAAAAGTCATCTATCCTTGGGAGAGGATACTTTTTCTTAATCGTTACCTTATTTAATTATCGATAGTCAATGCATATCTTAAGGGAACCATCCTTCTTTTGCACAAACAACATCGGTCCACCCCACGGGGATACACTAGGATGAATAAACCCCTTATCCAAAAGATTCTTAAGTTGCTCCTTGAGTTCCCTGAACTCAGTTGGATCCATTCTATATGGAGGAATAAATATTGGATGAGTGTCCAAAACCAAATCAATACCAAACTCTATTTCCCTATCTGGAGGAACACCAGGAAGATCATTCGGAAAGACCTCAGGAAACTCATTTACCACCGAAACTGAATGTAGAGAAGGACCTTCCTAGTTAGAATCTTTAACCACACCAAGTGATAAAGAAAACCATTAGAGATTAACCTCTGAGCTTTAATATGAGAAATAAATCCCCCCTAGGAGCTAAGGAACCACCCTCCCACTCTATAACCGATTCACCAGGGAACCTAAAGTCAACCTTACGAGTCCGACAATCTAAGGATGCCTAACAAGAGTGTAACCAATCCATCCTTAGAATAACGAACAAATCCACCATATCCAGTTCAAACAGATCTACCAAGGTCTACTTGCTACCAATGGATACCACACACCCCCTATAGATCCTTTCAGTAATAACGAGTTACCTATCGAGATAGAAACAAAAAAAAGATCTGAGACAACCTCAGGATCAAAACCAATACATATAACCACAAATAGGGTCACATAAGAAAGAGTGGAGCCCAGATCAAATAGATAATACATGTCACGAGAAAAGAGTTATAAGGACCAGTAACAATATCAGGTGATGCTTCAAATTCCTGTCGAGATATATGAGCATACAAACTATTATGGCCTGTGCCGGTACCAGAAGTAGGAGCATACGCCGAAGCCACACCAATAGGTGCAGGATCACAAGATAAAGAAATCGAAGCTTTGACTGCTCCCGATGCACCCTTTTCAATCGAATAATTTCTAAGCATATGGCCTGGCTGGCCATATTTAAAACAATTATCCCTGCCTTCATCATAAGATCCCCGATGAAGATGACCACA
>NC_061113.1:199250267-199399178 GCF_002878395.1 Capsicum annuum
CAAGTAAAATAATCCTTTTGCACACAACCATGTCGCGAAAGGGAACTGGATTTAGCATGCATTTAAACTTTTTTACCTGGCTATATAAAGCTTAACCGTCCTAAAATCACCCACGGTCTATATGGGTCTTGTGTAACCCCCTGAATGGGCTTCGATACGTGTAGTCGCACTAATCAAAGATACCATAAGAGTTTAGGATTCCTATGTACTCTTCACTCTCTATTATATATATGTACAGTGTACCTAGAGGATTATCGTGTGCCTCATAAGTATCATATAAGGTCGCGATGACCCACCCCATATGTTGGCAAACATGAGTTTCCAGTGTTCATCCATTGGACTCCTACCATCACAGTTAGCTTTCCCACTTTGCCATTATTTCCCAATTAAAACCTTTTTCCAACCAAACCATTATTCCATTATTATTAACCAAGGCTATTAGTAGTGGTATCATTATACCGACTATAACTTGCAAGTGTTGTCCTTAGACAAACCTTTTAGTGTTCAAGGGATTCCGATGCACCCATAGACCCTGTTATCCAATTAGCTTGGGGGATTCCCATGTACCCTACAAGTATTTATTACCATATTAACTTGAGGGATTCCCTTATATCCCATAAGTATGTTTATTGAGTCAAATTATTCCAAAATCATTTAAACCATTCATATCATTTAGGGTTACATTATGAAGTTTAAACCATGCATAAGTTCCATTGAAAACCCAATTTTATGGTGAAAACATTGTTATAGGCATTTTATCAAACACATTAGGGGCATAGTATTTCCAAAACCAAAGCTCCCATGCAACCCATTATCCAAAACCACCATTAATGCATATAAAAACATAAACCATCACCTAGCATTTATAGCCAAAACCCCCATATCTTATTTGAAAACCCAAAATTATACATCTTTCAAATCATGAAAACATTGTATAAAATCCATGCCTTTAGTTGGAACTAACAATAAGGTAAGAGAACATGCCTTAAACTAAGATGATGATGGAGATAAATCACCAAGACAAGCCCCAATTTACTCCTTAAGATGAAACCCTGTCTTTCTTTGTCCAAGATTTCTCGAGAAGATTTAAGAGTGTTTTAAGTGTTTAAGAAGAGAATAGTAGTGTAAATAACCTCCCAAGTGAAATATAAGTTGTGGGACCTTATTAAGATAAGTGGGAAAATATCCAAATTTTCCTTACTTAAACTGCACTTAATTCCCGTCATAGGGTATGATTGGCCCTTACGAGTTGTACCCATCCTGTATGAATGTACCCACCCCTCATACCCTATCCATCATGTATGAATGTACCCACCCTTCAGACCCTAGTCTTTCCCCTTATACCCAATACTATCCAAGGTACGGCACACCCAAACCCAAGTCGTATCCAAGTGTATAACTAGTACCCATAAACCATACCCCTAGCAAAATAGAATCCAAGATGGTTTGAACACTGTTCACTGTACAAGTCTTGGGTACGACTCGTACCCTAGATTACAAATCATGGCGAGACACTCATATTCAGATCCAACCTAATTAACCAAGTTCAAGTTTCAGTGAAGTAACCAAACAACCTGTATCCACCAATACGACTCGTACTACCCAGGTCATACGCATTCTAGAAACTAAATCTACCCCACTAACCAACATTAGTCAGCATACGACTAGAACATACCACCTGTACCCAAGTGTACAACTCGTTCCCTAAGTCGTATCTCGTTCCCTAAGTCATATCTTTCCTAAAAACCAGAAATCAAGGAAATCTTCTAAGGTCCAGAAACCAGGGTGTTTCATTACTATTCACACCTCTCTTAATAGTGTAAGTCTACAATGCCTGTCTAAACTCAACACAAATCAAAAAGACCATATACAACTGGAATAAGTTTATTTTTGCAGTTTTATCAAAGTAGATCTTAGTAGATGAACTTCTAGGTGGTGGATCTACCATTTCATCATTATCAATAGGATCCCCTCCCTCTTCACTAATGTCACTATCAAAATCTGAGCTATCAAAATAAGGGTCATTCCCACCAAATTTTCCTTTATATCTAGACATCTTGTTATTATGAATTTCATTAAAACAAACATCTATACCTATAGGTCCATATGGTATCTCATCTAGATTCACTCTATCAGGTTTTTGCTTAACTTGTTTTTCAATGTTAGATTACCTAGTTTGACGCAACTCTTCATTCAAGTCACTCAAATCATTAACGTTTTCATCAACATCATAAAGTGAATCACAATCACTCTCATTCTTATCAAGATCTTCATTAGAATAAAAAGTTTGCAGGTGGTACATAGAGAAGTCACTGACTTGACCTTTCTCTAAGTCTTCTAAAGAAACCCTCTCTTTTTCTTTATCTACCTTAGGAGACTGATTTTTATTTTAATCCACATTTTTATTTTCATCAAATGGTTGGGGTGAAGACACATCATCCCTATAAATTCTAATTATAGGTGAAGGGCTGACATATCACCATTACAAAATAGCAATAGTGGTGGACGGATTGCCACATCATCCCTAGACTTGTGGACACTAGATTATCCTATTTTCGAAGGTAAATTTTAGGCAATTTCCACTTCATTTATATCATCAACCACTAAAGTTTCACTAATTTCGTGTACTACATATACATCAATAAAATCTCTAACTTTTAAATTGTTGAGAAACCTTAAAACATCACGATCCGTATTTAACATGTAATACTTTCCTCCGTTAACTCTAAACTCAAAGGTTTCAATTTTTCAACACCTAATTCTAGTGCCAATTTATGAAACAACATTAAATGCAACTCATCTACATCTACTCTAATCTTTTCAAGATCGTAAATTCCATTAGCATGCCTTAACTCAAGGTCTGACAAAAAACAACCCCCATAGTTAAATTGAACTGTCACTATTGTTAAAGCCATTTAGTTACCATGCTTGTACAATGACAAGAAAATATATACAATTAGTCAATTTATACATATATACAAAAAATCCTAATTTTTAAAGAAAAAAAAGCAAAAATCCTAATTTTTAAAGAAAACCCAACAAAAAAACTCTATTTTTTAAAGAAAAAGTGTGTGAAGATTCTTCTCCACATGTCTGATATGTCACAATGGACCACTAATTGATACATGTACAACTAATTGATACAATACCCAAGATAATTGAAGAAACAAAAATAATACAGTTGTAATTTTACAAAAAGATCCTAGAATCTAATCAAAATTACAAAATATGCCATTAAAATCATAACACTACTACATATACGTCTAACACCAGCAGTAGACATGAAAGAAAGAAAAAGTCCAAAAATTTTTTAGTCCTAATTGTGATTTTACAAATTTTTTTTCTAAAATCTAATCAAAATCACAAAATATACCATTGAAGGCACAACACAACTAGATATACTTTCTAAACTTTCATTAGACAAGAAGAGGAGCAAAACTCCCAAAAAATTTGAAAAAAAATACTATGTATCGAGTAAAACCTAAAACCTCAAAATCGACACAATTTAACTCAAACAAAATTCATATAACAAACTAAAAAAATGCAATAATTAGAATCATAATCTGGATAACTTACACCTATTTCTTCAACTAAGATTTTAATCTCCAACAACAATTGATCCAAATCAGTGAAATCTATGGTGAGAGAAGAAAATTTTATGTACAAGAAAAACTAAAAAGGGGTTTGATTTTTAAGTATTGTATACGTAATTTTCTGTGTTAGTTAAATTTTTAATTTTTTAATGATGTGTCATCATTTGTGCTACATGCGTGGTTATTAGACCAAAAAAGTGTTAAGAAAGTTATTTTTAATTAGGTTGAAGGGTTCAGATGACAAAAAGGTAAGTAGAAGTATCCACATTACAAATTCGGATAAGTACAAGGATCCATCTTATCATTTCTCCTAGAAAAAGTCAACGAAACAGTTTATTACAATACGATCAGAGAGTGGGATATCTCTGTTTCATGCCTAAAGACATATTTTAATAAATAGCCATATATATTTTTTTTTTTTTGAAAAAGGGTCAAATTTACTTCTCGATTTTAATTTAATTACTAATTTTACATTATGGAGATTTAACCCTGCCGTCATCAAATTATTTACTTCTACCCCTGATTTAATAAATTGCCCCAAATCACAATAAATTGCCCCAATTTATTTTAAAAACCCATAAACCCACATATAACCGCCCGAACCCATCCAATTTAACCAATAAAGAACCAAACAAAAGAAGACCCCCCCCACACTATTATTTCAAATTCTTCAATTATTTTTTTAAAATTGTGGTGTCTGAGCTAGTTTGATCAAACCTCGACTAATTTCACAGATATCTATCATCTTCCATCATTGATATATACCAGGTATTCACCAAGCGAAGTGTACAACAGATGGTTAAACTCACCTAGTATTTGTCTCTATTGAGAATTGAATCTGAGAACCTCATGGTGCTAATCCAACTTAATTGAACCACTAGATCATGCCCTAGGGTTCAAAATTCTTCTGACTCTTAGGAGAGAAAGAGAGTTTCTACTCAATGGTCTTCAAAACTTGAGATATTTTAGCTTCTAAATCTCATCTATACATTGTAAAGGTATAAAGTTTCACTAACCCTCTTTGATTTTGCTTCTTTCTCTTCATTTGTTGATGATTTTTGGGTTAGGTTTTTGCTTCAAGCTTGCAAATGGATTTTTGAGTTGAAGATTCATTTTTCTTATAAAATAACATAGTTTTTAATGCATATGGTTGTGAATGTAGTTGTAATTTAAGACGTAAGGATCTGAAACTCTTCCAATGTTAATGTTAATGTTAATGTTAAAGTTAATATTAATGTTAATGTTAATACATATGGTTGTCTGAATCTTGTCTTATTTTTAGGTATGCTTGTATTATAATACTCGTAGCTTGTAGTTTCCATATTATAGCTTACGAATGCAACAAGGCCTTGTATAGAAGAATTCTTAAGACTTTTACTAATTTGAAGCAAACTAGACTTGTTACCTTCTCAAGAAAATATTTCTCCTCTATGCACTCTCCATACACTTGTTAATCGTTATCCTTCAAACACAACAATTACTCTAAGATTATTATATGCCAATGTATATCAAAACCTTTTAGGCTATGTACTAAAGACACCACTTGCTTTTAGTATTTAACCTTTCATAGCAACTAGTTTAGTATTTAAGTGCCTTTGGTTGTTTAAAGCCATGCTTTCTAGGGGTTTTTATTTCTTTGATACAATTAATTAACTTCAAAAACATATGTCACACCCCGAGAGGAGGTGATTTAGTGAAGAATAATTTATGAATTGGGTAGGAGTTATCCCCCAAAAGAAAAGAACAATCTATCGCTCCACCTTATAATATGGAAGGTAATGAGCTCTCTTGGCTTAATTTAATATGACTATATAAAATTCTTCTTGGTTTTACCAAGGAGTTATTAGACCATTTCTTTTTTGATTCATTTAAGATCATAATAATTTTAAGCATATTGGCTTTGGAAAATATGCGAGTCCAAATATGCTGTAATCTTATTATGTTGTAATTTTAACTATTGGTGCACTTATATTCTCTATTGAAGTAAATATGTAAACATTTTATGCTATATTATCTATATGTTTCTCCCTCTTTCATATCCCAAGACGAGCTCCACACATGTTTTATTGTCTTTTCTTCTTACATATTCCCGTGTTATACAGAGGGGAAATGTGATCTTCAATATTTTCTTTGTTAGCAATCCAACCAAAGAATAGATACCACACTGGAAACTAGAGTAAAGTGTTGAGCTATGGCTCCTTTTCCCTTTCTATATGGATAAATAAAGCTCAATTTGCACCAACCTATTATTGCACCTAGGACACTTTTTTGGGGCATATATATAGATCTTTTTAAGTCTTATTTCCATCCACAAAAGAGAGAATGTCTGTAGATTTTCGCCCAAAATTTTGGCCCTAGCAGCCAACTTCAAATTGCGATTCGCGTTTCGTTCCTCATTCGATTGAGCTGATTTCTGGACAGCTTGTTATTCTCATATCAATCTTAGATTAGGAACTGATGGGGTAGGATTTGGTGACTTGTAGCTCTTGTTTTTCATTCTTGAATAGTAGCTGCATTTTTAATGCTTTTTCTCCTTTAATTCTCTTAGTTTTGGTGCTGTAGTTTATGTATTGTTGCTCATTGTTTGGAACTTGTTTGGTGGCTATTATTATGACTCTTGGTGATTATAGTGATGGTTTTGGTCCCTTGTTTTTTCTTAATCTTCAAATTAAAGGATTTTCCACACAAATTTGGTATCTCGTGTGATTAATTTTATTCTTGTTTTGTCGTATTTGTTTGATTGATATATTTGCCGCCTATTTTTTGTTTTTCTTGGTTTAGTTTATTTCTTTTTAGATCAAATTGAAACAAAAATTTTAGACTTGGGTATTCTTCTGCTGCTACCCTATCGTGCAATTTAATAGCACCCTTGCCTTTCTCAACAAAGTGGTATCAGAGCACATATTGTTATTGATTGTTGATTTGAATAATGGAGGTAAATATGAGCAAGATGGTGTGTTTAAATGATAGTAATTATCATACTTGGAGAGTCAAGATGAAAGATCTATTATTTGTCAAGAAATTGCATTTACTTGTGTTTGCTACTAAAAAACCTCAGTCCATGACAAATGAGAATTGGGAATTTGAACATTTGTAGGTTTGTGTCTATATTAGACAATGCATTAGAAGATA
The DNA here is from genome assembly GCF_002878395.1 of Capsicum annuum. Classification (NCBI taxonomy): domain Eukaryota; kingdom Viridiplantae; phylum Streptophyta; class Magnoliopsida; order Solanales; family Solanaceae; genus Capsicum; species Capsicum annuum. The sequence continues at coordinate 199,256,993 of NC_061113.1, forward strand.
ATGCTCGAAACTATATTGTGAATGAGACACATACCAAAAATTCGTAGGACAAGCTCGAGACACTTTATGCTTTGAAGACTGACAATAACAACTTGTTCCTTCTTAAGCCATTGATGAATATTAGGTATAAAGAAATAAATCCTATTTGTGATTATATAAATGATTTTCAAGGTGTATTTGACCAGTTGTTTGGATTACGTATACAGTTTGATGAAGAAATTCAAGGATTTTTAAAGTTCGATGAAGAAATTCAAGGATTTTGGCTTCTTAATACTCTTGCAGGCTCTTGAAAAAATCTTTGAGTTTTTGTCATGACCAGAACCAGGGCCTGGCCATGACGGGTATTGCAAGTCCGTCGAGGACTAGAGACCACCCCATTTCCTAGCCAAACAGAACATAACACATGTTACAACTATTGAATTTCGAATATATAACAAGATAAAAACTAATAAGTTCAAAGACATCTAAGCATGTCAAAATCAACACTTAATCCACAATAATATCAACAAAGCCTCTATACCAGAAAACAACCTACGTCGAGACAAGCCCTCGACCCTGACAATGACAACGACAATCACAATGTAAATGTGAAGTCTTTAATTCTAACTTATGGAAGAAAAATCGATAGAATGATCAAGTCTTCCGGATAATGGAGCTCACCACATCACTACAAATGACCGACTCTGAGATAACCTATGACTGTAAAGGAAAAGTCGAAGTGCCTTCGAACCCTACATCATATAGGGATACAACATCCAGATATGGGAAGTGGGGTGAGCACTAGCAAGTAAATCAGGATAAGAGTAGAATAATGTCAGTGGAAAGTTCAATTTCAAACTCACTACACATGTTTTCATACATTCCTATATATAATAGATGCTGGGGTAGGGAATAAGGTTTAGCATGATAGTAAAATATTATCCTGGACTATGTAGCTTAACCATCGTAAAAATTCACCCATGTGCTATATGGGTTCAGCTTCCACTGCTGAAAGGGTTCTAGTGCGTGTTAGCCGCACGAATTGGAGGTATCAAGGAAGACCAGGGAATGCCTCGACCCCAAGTCAATCCTAAATAAAAAATATATCAATAGTGTGAATCTTGCACATAGTCATCAAGATCACCCCTTACGTAGGCAAATGTGAGTTTCCAGTATAAGTCATTTGAGACCCATACCTTCACGATGTTCCTGTACAACCCCCATTAAGCCTAATTAAAATAATATTCACATAATCATTAACCAGGTAATTATACATTAAGTCACATCATAGGTATTGTCATACCTTTTAGCTTGCAAGCTCATAAGTATGCCATTATAATTCCACTAACTTGGGGGAATGCCTTGACACCCTTTGTTCATTAAATCTAGTTAGAGGAATGCCTTAACCTCATTTAATTTATCAAATCAATTTGGGGAAATGCCTTAACCCCTTTCTAATTCCCACACTCATGCACCCCATTAGTTCAAAACATTCAATTCAAAGCATGAACAACTCATGAAAACCATGGGAAAAAAATTCAAGAATCATCCATTCAAAAACCCTCAACCCATGTCAAATTCCATATTCAAATTCATACAATTAAACCATTTAAAATTCATGATTTTTTAAAAAATAAGATTTCGGAAAGTGTAACATGTCTGAAAGTATCACAACTATGGAGAGAAATCACCCTTGAGAGCCCTAAAAAACCAACTTCTTAATAACCCTAAGTGTTCTTGACTATTGGGATTTGAGAGATGTTGAGAAGTTATTTTGATTTGTTTTAGAGTGATAATAATACCCTAAAGGGGTTTTAAGTCTGGGTCACAATTAAGGAAGAGGGGAAAAATCAAAAGTGCCCTTGATAAAATACTAAAAATTTATCGCTCGATCATAACGGACGACCTTATAATTCGTATGGTCACTTTACGACTCATGACCTCCAGTCTTAGTATGGACAACACCCATGGGTATCCACACTAGTTTAGCTACAGGTCGTACTATACGATTCATAGTCAGACGTTACGACTAGTTTGTTGCAATCGTATTCAAGGCAGAAACAATTGAGCACTACATTGGCTAGGCTACGAATAAGCACGATATGACTCGTATGGTGTGTTTATGACTCATTGGAGCCAACTGTAATCATATAATAAACTTGGCAAATCCATACTATTCAGGCTACGATTAGGGTCCTATAACCCATAATGAGACCCTACGACTCGTAGGGAGAGTCGTAGTCTGGTAGTAAGCCCACAAGTCAATAAAATTTTCAGGGACCAAAATCTGGGGTGTTACATTCTCTCTCCTATAGGATAATTTATCCCCGAATGATGAAGCAAGGCATCCCTTTGCACGATTTAACATAGAATACAACCATACTTACCTTTAAAAAAGACAAATAACAAGGATATTAAAGGATACAGATACCTCAAGCATGAGTGGCCGGAGCATAAAATGAGAATGGATATTTGGACTTTATGTCCTCTTCGACTTCCCAAGTAGCTTCTTCGACCTTATGATTTCTCTATAGAACTTTCATCAAAGCCACATCCTTATTCCTCAGACGACAGACTTAGTAATCCAAAATCTTAATCGAGACTTCCTCATAAGACAAAGAATCTAAAATGCCAACACACTCCAAAGGAACAATTGAGGAAACATCACTCACGCACTTTCTCAACATCAAAATATAAAACCCCAGATTAATGGAACCCAACCTAGATGGCAACTCCAACTCATATGCCACATGTCCTATTAATGGAACCCAACCTAGACGACAACTCCAACTCATATGCCACATGGCCTACTCACCTTAAAATATGAAAAAGATCAATATTTTAGGGACTGAGCTTCCCCTTCTTTAAAAACCACATTATTCCCTTCATGGGAGACACCTTCAAGAACACTAAATCATCCATATTAAATGCCAACTCCCTATTCCTTACATCCGCATAGGACTTTTGGTGACTTTGGGCGGCTTTAAGTTTATCCTGAATCACCTTCACCTTTTTCATGGATTGGTGAACCTAGTTGGGGCCGAATAACCTATTCTCAGTAACCTCAAACTACCCAATAAGAGATATACACCTCTTACCATAAAGGGCCCCAAAAGGAGCCATTCCAATACTAGAGTAAAAAACTATTATTATATGCAAACTCTATAAGAGGCAAATAATCAACCAAGCTATCACCAAAATCAAGCACACAAGACCTTAGAATATCTTTGAATTTCTCTCCACTTGACCATTCATTTGAGGATGAAAAGCAGTAATAAGGTTCACCTTAGTCCTAAAACCTCTCTGAAATAAAATCCAAAAATAAGATAAGAATTGCATATCGTAATTAGATATAATAGAGATAGGTGCACCATACAGCTTGACAATCTCCTAAAGGAAGAGCTTGGCAAAATCCTCTGTAGAATAAGTAGTCTTCACTGGCAAGAAGTGAGCGAACTTAGTCATCCTATCGACGATGACCCAAAAAAGAATCAAACTAATTTTGAGATCACAAAAGATCGATAATTAAATCCATATTGATCTCTTCCCACTTCTACAAAGGCAACTCAATCTCTTGAGACAAATATCCAGACCTCAAGTGTTCAAGGTTTACTTTTTGACACATATTGCACTTAGACATAAAATTTTCCACATCTCGCTTTATGTGATTCCACCAATAGTTCTCTTTCAGATCATGGTACATCTTCATCGAACATGGACCCATGAGCCTTAGCCAAGATACTCCCTCGTAGACCATCAACATCGAGAACACATAATCTGCATTGCTACCTCAAAATAACGTCACCACCAATCTCAAAAGCCATCACCTTCTGAGGACCCACACCGTTCTTGATTCTCATCAAAATAGGTTCTGAAACATGCTTTCTCCTTCACCTCAGCACCCAGAGAAGACTTCACCACCTCTCGAACAATCACACCACCATTCTTAGAGTAAAAAAGATAAACTCTAAGATTAGCTAAATGGTGAATATCCTTAACAAAACCTAGCTTCTCCTCATAAGTGTAAGATAAGATCCCCATAGATAATCTGCTAAGAGCATCAACAACCCTATTAGCTTTACCTGGATGATAATGGAAACTTATATCATAGTCTTTAATCTAATTAAGCAATCTCTTTTGCCTGAGATTCAACTCTATATGGGTGGACATAGTTTGAGAAGATATCAATATAAACTGCACACATGTAGTGGTGCCAAATCTTCAAAGCGAAGACTACCACCAACAACTCTAAGTCATAATTCAAATAATTTTCTCACGCATCTACATTTGCGTAGAAGCATATTCCACAACTTTTCCCTTCCGCATTAATGCACAACTCAGTCCCACACGGGATGTATCATAATGAATAACAATTCAATCAGAATCCTTGGGTATGGTTAAAATAGGAGCAAAAGGTTGTCTTATCCTTCAATTTCTAACAACTACCCTCGCAAGCGTCTGACCACAAAAACTTCACCTTCTTCTGAGTCAATCTAGTCAACAGAGCAGCAATTAAAAAGAAACTCTCCATAAACCTCCTATACTATCTAGCCAAGATCAAGAAGCTCCGAATGTTATTTGGAGTCATGGGTCTAGTCTACTTCTTAAACATCACAACATTCTGTGGATCCACCATGATCCCTTCACTAGAAGTGAAACATCCTAGTTCCTAGACCTTAGCAAATTTCTTGGAATCCTGATCTCTGGACCTAATAAGACTCATGGGTATGAGTCATACGTTGGGGTATAGACGGTATATTCTAGTTGTATACTGATCAGTGTTGGTTTGTGGGATGGATTTTAGTTACTGGAATGGGTACGTCTTTGGGGTATAAGTCATATTTGTGGTTACAGATCATTTGGTTTCTTAAATTGATCTTAGACATTATTACTTAGGTTGGATTTGAGTACGAGTGGCTCACCATAAGCCGTAAGCCAGGGTACGAATCGTACCAGGGACTCGTATGGTAGATAGTTTTCAATCCTCCTGGTATTTTATTTTTCTAGGGCTATAGATCATGGCTGGGAATTATATGTTATGGTAACGACTTGGTTGGATGGGTTGTATACTGGACAGTGTTTAGTCCAAGGGTGGAGGTTATGGATATGAGTGGCAGATACCGATTGTATTTGTAGGGTATGACTCATGAGGGTGAGTCTTATCTCTGTGATAGGATTTTGGTGCAACATAAGTAGGGGTATTCTGGGCATTTCCCTACTTATCCTAATAGGGCCCAATGAATTATAACCTACTTAGGAGGTTATTTACCCTATTATTCTATTCATTAACACTTAAAAACTTTTCTAAAACACTCCATAATTTTCTCAAGAGCTTTTGGGCAAAGGGAGCTAGGGTTTTAACTATAGGATCAATTTGGGGCTTGTCTTAGAGATTTCTTTCCATTATCATCTTAGTTTAAGGTATGTTCTCTTTCCTCATTATTAATTCTAACTAAAGGCATGGTTTTTATGAGGGTTTTCATGATTTCATTGATTGTATGATTTTGGTTTTAAAATATGATTTAGGGTTTTTTAATATTAAATGGTTGGTTATGGTTTCCCGTGGTTTTAATCATTCTTTTATGAGAATTAATGATGGTTTTGGATAATTGGATTGTAGGGAAATGGTTTAATGGTAATTGAAATTGGTTTTGGTCATATTATGCCCACTATGTGTTTGACAAAATGCTTATAAAGATATGTTCAATGAATTGACTACTTTTAATGAAACTTTCGCATGTTTTAAATTTTGGTAAAGGAATTATTCATGGATTAAATATCATGGAATGGTAAATGGATAATAGTTATTCTTGAAGGGTTCATGGAATCCCCCAAGTATTATAATGTGGTAAATGAAAGGGCAGTCAAAAGTCCCTTTAAACCTATAAATGGTTGGCTATGGATGATACTTACAAGTAAGGGTTGGTATGACGATACCAATATCAATGGACTTGGTTAATAAATGGATAATGGTTTGGCTATTTGGAAATCGGTTTTAATTGGGCAATAATTCTGGGATGTGTAGTAGAGCCATGCAAGGTGGAGGTCCTGGGGGTACCAAAATTGGAAACTTATATTTGCCTATATGATATTGGTCATGGTGATTGTGTACATGATGTCACACTATATTTAGGGGATATACTAGTCATCCCAAGGAATACTTCCCTGGTCGTACGGTGATACGCACTAGGGCCTTTTTAGCAAGTGGAGATGAACCCATATAGCCCGTGAGTAGTTCAGGACGGTGAATCTACACAACCCAGGTAAATGTTTTAAAGGCATGCTAAACCCGATCCTTTTCTTGACATGGTTATGTATACATATATATATATATATATATATATGGTTGTGTGTCTATGGATAGTTTTACTTGGTTTTGTTAATGGCATTATTTTCTTATTACTTTGAGATCATGCTAGCGGTCACTCGCTAACTTCGTCTACTGGTGGATGTATACCCACGCTATGCAGGAACCAACTGTTCTACTTATCCTACATTGTGATTAACTTAGGGACAACATTTGGACTGAAGTGGTGAGCTTCCATCCCTTCGAAAGGCTCTATTTCATGTTATAGATATTTCTAGACACTTTGATTTTATTTTGGATATTGGTTTTGGCTGTGGTTGAGGGCATGTCCTAACTGGACTTTATTACTCTTTTGGTTAAAGGCTTTATAGTACTTCTATATGTTAGAATGGGTGGGGTAGGTATAGGTGCCATCCTTGGCATTGGAATAAGCTAGGAGACTGGCATCATTAGACATAATTTCTCACTGTTTTATTATATTTCATTTTGGGTTTAATTAAATTATGTTTGGAATATCCTTAGTTATGAATTAGTTTATTGCCCTTATTTTGTTATGGTTGGATTATTGGTATTAGATGGTTAGACTCGGTTGGGTCGGTCATGGTTGTGATCTTATCCCAGAGTCTTAATGTGAGCTATTCACTATGTTGTTATATACTCAAAATTCAGCTAACTCAGGATATGCGGCGGGAGGTTGGGTTAGGCATTGGGGTGGTCTCTAGTCCTGGTTGGACTTGGGACGCCTATTACGTCAAGGCCCCAAGATGTGGCATGTCAAGTTGGTATTAGAGCCTAGGTTCATGGTCACTTGGGAGTCCATAAAGCTGTGTTGAGGAGAGTAATTTTTAGGGATGTGTATCACACCATGCTCATAAGGGAGCGGCTACAAGATATTTTGGAATATTTCACTTTCTTGGTGTTCTATTTTTAAGCTTTAAGTCTCAGTCTTGGAATCTTCTCTAATCCTTATTTATTCGTTTTTCAGATCACGCCTCATAGATTTGGAACTTAAGGAAATTCTTCTATCCTATCTAGGGATAATACTAAAGCGGTGTATCCTACTTGTTGGGTTGATTTTTGATCTCATGGTCTTAACCCTAATAGTTTAGGAGTTCCACTAATTTCTACCAGTCCCCCTTAAGTAAAGGTGACTAATGCAGAATTTTGTTAGTCTATTCATACTATTGCTAAATTGGTTGTTGCTCAGGATGAGTGAGATGTTTTTGGTGCTTTATCTGCTCAGGCCAAAAAGATTAACCAATTTATTAAGATGAGTCCTCCTACTTTTTCTGGAGTGAAGGGAAATAAGGATCTACAGGGCTTCTTGGATGAAATGGAGAAGATATTTTGGGAGATATAAGCGACCAATATGGAGGGGGTAAACTTTATAGCTTATAGTTTAATGAGGTTACATATCAGTGGTATGAAGAATTACATAGGGATATAGGGGATATGGTGGAGTCATTCATATAGCATTCCTTCTCTAGTGCTTTTTGGATCATTTCATTCCCCAAGAGTTGAGGGAAGCAATGATGGAGGAGTTTGTAAACCTCAAGTAGGGGAGAATGTCTGTCAAGGAATATGCCTTAAAGTTTCATCAATTGTCAAGGTATACTCCCAATTTGGTAGTTGACATACGAGCATAAATAAGGAAGTTTGCTTTTAGGTTGAATCAGGATTTGATTTTGAAGAGCAAGACTGCTTTAATGATTAAGGATATGGACATCTCTAGGTTGATTGTTACGTGGAAAAAGAAAAGAGAAAGCATGTAGAGTTTAGAGATAGGCAGGGTAAAAGAAATATATTTTCTAACGAGGAAGGTGCTCAGTCTCAGGTTGGTCGAGATGGTGGTAAGTGGAAAAAAAAGAAGTGGGGGAGTTTTAGTTCCTTCTTTATTGCTAGAGTTCCTTATCAGTCGATCCACAGATGTCATCATGGTGGTGATAATTTTTAGGCACAGGGTGCCTAATCTCAGGCAAGCAGAGTTCAGCTGGATTCTTCATGTCCTCTTTATCAGTTTTGTGGTCATCCTCATTGGGTTATTGGGACGACAAAAAGGACAAATGCTTCAAGTGTTGCTAGAAAGACCATCGACTTAGAGATTTTCTAGTTAATAAGGTTGCAACGGGGGTGAATAATATTCCTGTGGCTTTATTTTTTGCTCCTATACCTAGTGGTGTTGCATCTGTTTCTATTACTTCTCTTGATTCTAGTGTTGGTCAAAATAGTCTATATAATTTGGCATCTCGATAGGAATTGAAGGCATCACCTGATATCATTACTGGTACGTTACAACTTTTCTCTCATAACATATATTGCTTTCTTGATTTGGGGTCTACTCTCTCCTATGTGACTCCTTTTGTGGGTGTATCTTTTGGTTTTGCTACAAAAGTTATTTTGGATCCTTTTTCTATTTCTACCAGTAGGTGACTTGGTTATTGCTTAGAGAGTCTATATGGGTGTGTGGTATCTGTTGGTGGTAAGCAGACCTTGGTGGATCTATTTGAATTGGATATGGTGTTTTTCAATATTATTCTAGGTATGGATTGGTTGCATTCTTGTTACGTATCCTTGGATTATTGGACCCGTAAGGTTATCTTTAGGTTCCCTGGTGATCCAGTTATGGAATGGGAGGGTGTTTCTGTAGCTCCTAGGGGTAGGTTTATTTCTTATCTTAGAGCTTGGAGGTTAATCTCTAAAGGTTGTCACTATTACATAGAATGGGTTAAAGATTCTAACTCGAAAGGTCCTTCATTCCAGTCAGTTCCATTGGATAATGTGTTTCTCGAGGTATTTTTGGATGATCTTCTTGGTGTTCCTCTAGATAGGGAAATAGAGTTTGGTATTGATCTAATTTTGGATATTAGTCCAATTTCTATTCCTTTGTATAGAATGGCTTCGGCTGAGTTAACGAAACTCAAGGATTAATTTAAGGATCATCTGGATAAGGGGTTTATTCATCCTATTGTATCTCCTTGGGGTATGTGGGTGTTGTTTGTGCCCAAGAAAGATTGTTAAATTCGGATATGCATTGACTATAGGTAGCTGAATAAGGTGACGGTCAAGAACAAGTATCCTCTTCCAAGGATACATGATCTGTTTGACTAGTTGCAAGGTGCCAAGTTTTTTTCTAAGATATATCTTTGGTCTGGGTACCATTCGTTAAATATTAGAGAGGTATATATTACTAAGATGACTTTTCATATTCGGTATGGGTAGTTTGAGTTCTTGGTGATGTCATTTGGATTGACCATTGCTCCGGTTGCATTTATGTATCTGATGAACAAGGTTTTTCATCAGTAATTAGATCTTTTCATTATTGTGTTCATTGATGACATTCTTCTTTATTTGAAGAATGAGGTGGATCATGCTAATTACCTCCATTTAGTGTTACAAACCTTAAAGGAATATAAGTTGTATGCTAAGTTTCCCAAGTGTAAGTTTTGGAGGAATGCTGTAACTTTCTTGGGTCACATTATTTCTAATGAAGGGATCATGTGGGATCCATAGAAGGTTAGTGTGGTGAAGAGGTGTCTGAAATCCATGACTTCATTTGGCATTCGGAGCTTTTTGGGTTTAGCCGGGTATTATAGGCGGTTTGTGAAAAGATTTTCATTGATAGCTGCTCCTTTGATGAAGTAAATTCAGAAGAAGGTCAACTTTTCCTGGTCAAATACTTGTGAAAGGAGTTTTGAGAAGTTGAAGGATTAGTTAACTTCGGCTCCAATTTTGACTTTTCCAAAAGGCAGTGATGGGTTCGTGTTTTATTAGGATACATCTCGGGTTGAGCTTGGTTTTATGTTGATGCAGCATGGGAAGGTGATTTCCTATGCTTCCAGGCAGTTCAAGGTACATGAGAGGAATTATCCTACTAATTGTTTGTAGTTGTTGGGGGATATATTTGCTTGGAAAATATGGCGACGTTATTTGTATGGTGTTCACATGGATATCTTTTTTGATCATAAGAGTCTACAGTTTGTGTTCACCCAGAAAGAGCTTAATCTTAGGAAGAGGAGATAGCTTGAGCTCCTCAAGGACTATAATAATAAGTCTACACTATTACCCAGGTAAGGCTAATGTGTTTCCATAGGGAGTTTAGCTCATGTAGAGAAAGGAACACGATTATTGGTGAAGGATATTTCCCGCCTGGATAATCTTAGAGTTTTCCTCTTGGACTCCAAGGATGGTGGTGTGGTGGTGCAAGAAGTGGTTTAATCATCTCTTGGTGCAGAGATTAAGGAGAAACAAGTGCTAGATCCTGCCTTAATGAAAATCAAGAGTGACTTTGGTGGGCAAAATATAGGGTTTTTTAGATCAGTGGTGATGGTACTTTACGGTACTAAGGGAGGTTGTGGTTTCCTGATGTCGGCGGGTTGTGACAAAGGATTTAGCTAAGGTATTTGAGTTGCGCTATGCTATTTATTCTGGCTTAACTAAGATGAATTATTATCTCAAGGATATATATTGGTGGAATGACATAAAGAGAGATATGGCTGATTTCTTGGACAAGTACATGGTGTATCAATAGGTTATGGTTGAGCATATAAGGACTTTATTATCGGTCTTCCTCGGCCTCAAAGTTAATATGATTCGATTTGGGTCATTATGTATAGGATGACTAAGTTTGCAAACTTCTTGCCAGTGTGGACTAACTTTTTGATGGAGGATTATGCTAAGCTGTATCTTCAGGAGATTGTGAAGTTGCATGGGGTGCCTATTTTGATTATTTTTGATCGTGGCACGCAGTTTCTATTTCATTTTTGGCAATCATTTTAGAGAGGGTTAGAGACTAAGGTGAGTCTGAGTATTGCTTTTCATCCATAGACGGATAGGCAAGTGGAGAGAACTATTCAGACATTAGAGGATATGCTTTGGGCTCATGTGATTGATTATGGTGGAAATTGGGTGGTGCATCTACCTTTGGTGGAGTTTGGTTACAATAATAGCTATTCTATTATTGGTAAGACCCATTTTGAGGCATTATATGGTAGAGGTATAGATCCCTTATCAGTTGGTTTGAACTTGGTGAGCTGGACATGTTTGGTCTTGAGTTGGTCTACCAGGCTATGGAGAAGGTGAAGAAGATATGGGATAGGCTTAAGGTTAGCCAAATTTGCCAAAAGTCCTATGTGGATGTTAGACATAGAGACTTTGAATTTAAAGTAAGGGATATGATTTTTCTCAAGGTATATCCCATGAAGAGAGTAGTGTGGTTTGGCAAGAAGGGGAAGCTCAGTCCCCGGTATGCGGGTCCTTATGAGATTTTGTGGAGAGTGGGTGATATTGCTTATGAGCTAGAGTTTCCATCTAGCTAGAGCTTGGTTAATCCGGTCTTTCATGTTTTCATGATAAGGAAGTGAATTGGTGATCCTTTTTCTGTTGTTCCTTTAGAAGGGTTAGGTCTCACGGATTCTTTGTCATATGTTGAACTTCCAGTTGAGATCTTGGATAAGAAGGTTCGTTAGTTGCAGACCAAGGATGTGGCTTCGGTTAAGGTTTTTTGGTGGAACCTAAGGTGGAAAAAGCTACATAGGAAGCGAAAGATGAAATGAGGTCAAAATATCCGCATTTGTTTTCTGATCCTATGATTCGTGCAGAAGGTATGTGTCTCTAACATATCTTTATTTTCAGAGTTTGTTAAAGGAAAGATTAATATCTTTGCCTCTTTATTTTCAAACTTTGTCAAATACTGGGAATATATTTGATAATGCAAATGACTCTTGCATGTGGTTGCCCTTACCTTGTCCATTATTCGGGGCTGAATGTTCCTAGTGGGGGAGACTAAAATACACCAGTTTTTTGACCTTAGAAAATTTCCTAGAATCCTGATCTTTGGAACTAATACAACTCATAGGTACGAGCCATAAGTTGGGGTACGAATGGTATGGTCCAGTCGTATACTGTCCAGTATTGGTTGGTGGGATGGATTTTTGTTACTGAATGGGTACAACTTAGGGGTACGAGTTGTATTTGCGATTACAGATCGTTTGGTTCCTTAACTTGATCTTAAACTTTGTTACTTAGGTTGGATCTAAGTACGAGTGGCTCACCATGAGCTATAAGCCAGGGTATGAATCATACCAAGGACTTGTATGGTAGACAATGTTCGATCCTCTTAGTATTTTATTCTGGAAGGGATATAGATCGTATGTTGTGGTTATGACTTGGTTGGATGGGTCATATACTAGATAGTGTTTGGTACAAGGGTAGAGGTTCAGGATACGAGTGGTGGATACTAATCGTATTGGGAGGGTATGACTTGTGAGCGTCAATCATGTCCCTGTGATGGGATTTTGGTGTAACTTAAGTGGGGGTATTCTGGACATTTCTCTCCTTATCCTAATAGGGTCCCATAACTTCTAACCTACTTAGGAGGTTATTTACCCTATTATTCTATTGATTAACACTTAAAAACTTTTGGGAAAGAAGAGCTAGGGTTTAAACTAAAGGATCAATTTGGGGCTTGTATTGGTGATTTCTTTTTGTCATCATCTTGGTTTAAGGCATGTTCTCTTCCCTCATTATTAATTCTAACTAAAGGCATGGTTTTTATGAATGTTTTCATGATTTTATTAATTGTATGATTTTGGCTTTAAAATATATTTAGGATTTTTTGATATTAAATGGTTGGTTATGATTTCCCATGGTTTTAATTATGCTTTTATATGCATTAATGGTGGTTTTAGATAATTGGATTGCATGGGAATGGTTTAATGGTAATTGGAATTAGTTTTGGTCATATTATGCCCCCAATGTGTTTGACACAATGCTTACAAAGATATGTTCGTTGCATTGACTACTTTTAATGGAATTCTTGAATGTTTTAAAACATGGTAAAGGAATTATGCATGGTTTAAATGTCTTAGAATGGTAAATGGCTAATAGTTATGCTCGAGGGGCACGTGGAATCCCCCAAGTGGTTTAATATGGTAAATAGAAGGGCACTTTAAAGTCCCCTTAAACCTTCAAATGGTTGGCTATGGATGATACTTGAAAGTAAGGGTTGTTATGACGATACCAATAGCGATGGCCTTGGTTAATAAATGTATAATGGTTTGGTTATTTGGAAGCAGGTTTTAACTGGGTAATAATGGTAGGATGTGTAGCAAAGTCATGTAGGGTAGAGGTCCCGGTGGGACCAAAACTGTAAGCTCATATTTACCGATATGAGGTTGGTATTGGTGACCGTGTGCATGATGTCTCACTATATTTGGGGGATGTACTATTCGTCCCAAGGGATACTTCTAGTCGTGCAGTTACACACGCAGGGGCCCTTTCAGCAGGCGGAGATAAACCCATATAGCCCATGGGTGGTTTAAGATGGTAAAGCTACATAACCCAGGTAAAGGTTGTAATGGTATGCTAAACCCGATCCCTTTTCTCGATGTGGTTATGTATATATATATATATATATATATGTACGGTTGTGTGAATATGGATGGTTTTACTTGGTTTTTTAAATGGCATTATTTTGTTATTACCCTGAGATCATGCTAATAGTCATTCGCCAACCCCATCTACTGGCGGCTATATACCCACACTATGCAGGAACTAATCGTTCAACTCCTCCTATATAGTGATTATTTAGGGGATAATATTTGGACTGAAGTGGTGAGCTTCCATCCTTTCGGAATGCTCCAATTCATGTTATGGATATTTCTAGACACTTTAATTTTATTTTGGATATTGGTTTTGGCTGTGATTGGGGGCATATCCTAACACAATTTAATTATTCTTTTGGTTAGAGGCTTTGAGATACTTCTATGGGTTGGAATGGGCGGGATCGATATATATGTTAGCCTTGGTATTGGAATAAGCTGGGAGGCTGGCATCATCGGACATAATTTCTCACTGTTCTATCATATTTTATTTTTGGTTTAGTTATATTATGTTTGGAATATCCTTGGTTACGTCTTGGTTTATGACCCTTGTTTTGGTATGGTTTGGTATGGTTGGGTCATTGGTATGGGATGGTTAGACTCGAGTGGGTCGATCACGATTGGGGTCTTATCCCAGAGTCTTTATGTGAACTATTACACTATGTTGTTACATGCTCAAAATTTAACCAATTCAGGGAAGGTGGCTGGAGGTTGGGTTGGGCAATACGGGTGGTCTCAAATCCTGGTTGGAATTAGGACGCCTATTACGACAAGGTCCCTGGGAAGGTCTTATCATGTTGGTATCAGAGCTTAGGTGCATGTTCAATTGGGAGTCCATAAAATTATGTCGAGAAGAGTCTCTTTAAAGGGTGTGTAACATGCCACACTCATAAGGTAGATGCTACAAGACATTTAGGAATGTTTCACTTTCTTGGCATTCTATGTTCAAGCTTGGAGTCTCAGTCCTGGAATCTTCTCTAATCTTTATTTTTCGTCTTTTAGATCACGCCTCGTTGATCTAGAACACAAGAAAATTCTTCTATCCCATATGAGGGTAATGCTAAAGGGGTGGATCCTACTTTTGGGGTTAATCTTCCATTCACGGTACTATCCCTGATAGTTCAGAAGTTCCACCCGCTGCTAGTAGTCCTTCTCAAGGTGAGTTGACTAAAGCGGAATTCTGTCAGTCTATTCATGTTAATGCTAAATTGGTTGTTGATTAGGCTGAACGGGATATATTTGGTGCTTTTTTTGCTGAGGACACAAGGGTTGGCCAATTTATGAAGATGAGTCCTTTCATTTTTTCTTAGAGTAAAGGTAGAAGAGGATCCAAGGGCTTCTTCGATGAAATAGAGAAGATATTTTGTGTGATGCAGACTACCAATGTGGAGGGGGTAAAATTTATTTCTTATCAGCTCAAAGAGGTCGCATATCAGTGGTATGAAGAGTTTGATAGGGATATAGGGAATGTAGAGGAGTCATCCTTATGAGATGCCTTCTTTGGTGCTTTTCTTGATCATTTCTTTCCCCAAGAGTTGAGAGAAGCAAAGATGGAGGAGTTTGTGAACCTCAAGCAGGGGAGAATGTCTTTCAAGGAATATGCCTTGAAGTTTTATCAAATGTCAAGGTATGCTCCTGATTGAGTGGCTGACATGCTTGCATGAATGGGGAAGTTCGCTTATGGGTTAAATTGGGATTTGATTTTGGAGAGCAAGTTTTCCTTACTGATTAAGGATATGGACATCTCAAGGTTGATTGTTCATATACAGTAAGTGGAGGATGAAAAGATAAAGAAGGCAGAGTTTGGAGATAGGTAGGGTAAGAGGAGCAGGTTTTCTGACCAGGGATGTGATCAGTCTCAAGGTGGTCGAGATGGTGGCAAGTGGTTGAAAAATAAGTAGGGGAGTTTTGGTTCTTTCTCTACTGCTAGTGCTCCTTAAAAGTCAGGCGATAGGCATCATCATTATTGTGGTAATTTTTGAGCACAGGGTGCCCAATCTCAAGCAAGCGAAGGATAGTTAGTTTCTTCATGTCCTTCTGTTCGGTTTTGTGGTCGTCTTCATCGGGGTTATTATGATAAAGGAAACGAAAAATGCTTCAAGTGTGGCCAGAAATGCCATCGGCTTAGGGATATTGTGGTTAATAAGGTTGCTATGGGGGCAAATAATATTCTCGTGACTTTATATTCTGCTTCCACACCTAATGTTGTTACATCTACTTCTGTTACTACTCCTGGATCTCCTGTTGGCCAGAATAGGTTGCATGCTTTTGCATCTCAATAGGAATCTGAGGTATAACCTATTTTCATTACTTGTATGTTACAAATTTTCTCTTATGATTATTTGATTAATACAGGGTTCATTCTCTCATATGTGACTCCATATATGGTTGTATCTTTTAATGTTGATTCGAAAGTTATTTCGGATCCTTCTATGGTTTCTACCCCAGTAGGTGACTTGCTTATTACTAAGAGAGTCTATAGGGTGTGTGTGGAATCTGTTGGTGGAAAGCAGACCTTGATGGATCTATTTGAATTGGATATGGTGGATTTAAATATCATTCGGGGAATGGACTGGTTGCATCCTTGTTATACGTCCTTGGATTGTCGGTCCGTGAGGTTATTTTAAGGTTCTCTGGTGAGCTAGTTATGGAATGGGAGGGTGTTTATTTAGATCCTAGAGAAAGGTTTATTTGTTATCTTAGATCTTGGAAGTTAATCTCTAAAGGTTGTCTTTATCACTTGGTTCGGGTTAAAAATTCTAACTTGAAAGGTCCTTCATTCCAGTCAGTTCCAGTGGTCAAGGTCTCCCCGGATGATCTTCCTGATGTTCCTCTGTATAGGAAAATATAGTTTGGTATTAATCTAATTTCGGACACTAGTCCAATTTCTATTCCTTTGTATAGAATGGCCTAGGACCGTGACTCCACCCGACATTCGAAGCTTCTTGGGTTTAGCTGGGTATTATAGGCGGTTTGTGGAAAGCTTTTTGCCGATAGCTACTCCTTTTACTAAGGTAACTCAAAAGAAGGTCAAGTTTTCTTGGTCAGATGCTCTTGAAGGGAGTTTCTAGAAGTTGAAGGATAAGTTAACAACAATTCCAATTCTGACTGTGCTGGAAGGCAATGATGGGTTTGTGGTTTATTGTGATGCATCTCGGGTAGGTCTTAGTTTTGTATTGATGCAACATAGGAAGGTGATTTCCTATGCTTCTAGGAAGTTGAAGGTACATAAGAGGAATTATCCTACTCATCAGTTAGAGCTATTAGAGGTTGTGTTTGCTTTAAAAATATGGTGACATTATTTGTATAGTGTTCACGTGGTTATCTTTTTTGATCATAAGATTCTACAATATGTGTTCACTCAGAAAGATCTTAATCTCAGGAAGAGGAGATGGCTTGAGCTCCTCAAGGACTACGATATGAGTTTTCACAATTACCCAGGTAAGGCGACTATGGTTCTGATGCTCTTAGAAGGTTATCCATTGGAAGTTATACTCATGTAGAGAAAGGAAAATGAGAATTGGTGAAGGATATTCACCGTTTGGCTAATCTTGGGGTTCACCTCCTCGAGTCCAAGGATGGTGGTGTAGTGGTGCAAGAAGTGGTTCAATCGTCTATTGGTGTGAAGATTAAGGAGAATTAAGTGCTAGATCCTTTCTTAAAGAAAATCAAGAATGGCGTTAGTGAAAAAAAGGTAGTGGTGTTTGAGATTAGTGGTGGTTGTACTTTACGACACCAAGGGAGGTTTTATGTTCCTGATGTCGACGGGTTGCGACAAAGGATTTTAACTGAGGCACATAAATCATACTATGTTGTTCATCCCAACTCGACTAAGATGTATCATGATCTCAAAGAGATCTATTGGTGGAATGACATGATCTATTGGCTACGGTACTAAATCACACATTTGTTTTCTGCTCTTGGGATTCTTGTGGAAGGTATATGTCTCCAACACATCATTATTTTCAGAGTTTTTTAAAGGAAAGATTAATAACTTTGCCACTTTGTTTTTGAACTTTGTTAAAGATTAGAAATATATTTGATAATGCAAATGAATCTTGCGTGTGGTTGCCTTTACCTTGTTCATTATTCGTGGACGAATGTTCCTAATGGGGGAGACTAACACACCTTAGTTTTCGGACCTTATAAAATTTCCTGGAATCCTGATCTTTGGACCCAATACAACTCATGGGTATGAGCCGTATGTTAGGGTACAGATGGTATGGTCTAGTCATATACTGACCATTGTTGGTTGGTGGGATGGATTTTGGTTACTAGAATGGGTACGACTTAGGGGTACGAGTCGTATTGGTGATTAGAAATCATTTGATTTCTTAACTTGAACATAGACATTGTTTCTTAAGTTTGATATGAGTACAAATGGCTCACCATAAGCCGTAAGCCAGGGTATGAATTGTACTAGTGACTCGTATGGTAGGAAGTTTTCAATCCTCCTAGTATTTTATTTTCCCAAGGATACAAATCATGGATGCGAATCGTATATTATCGTTATGACTTGGTTGGATGGGTCGTATATTGGACAGTGTTTGGTCCAAGGGTAGAGGTTTAGGATACGAGTTGTTGATATTGATCGTATTAGGAGGGTACGATTTGTGAGGGTCAGTCGTATTCCTGTGATAGGATTTTAGTGTAACTTAAGTAGGGGTATTCTAAACATTTCCCTACTTATCCTAATAGGGTCCCATGACTTATAACCTACTTTAGAGGTTATTTACCCTATCATTCTATTCATTAACACTTAGAAACTTTTCTAAAACACTTTATTATTCTCTCAAGAGCTTTTGGGCAAGGAGAGCTAGGGTTTCAACTAAAGGATCAATTTAGGGATTTTCTTGGTGATTTCTTTCCGTCATCATCTTTGTTTAAGGCATGTACTCTTCCCTCATTTTTAATTATAACTAAAGGCATAGTTTTTATTAATGTTTCATGATTTCATTAATTGTATAATTTTTGTTTTCAAATATGTTTTGGAGGGTTTTGATATTAAATGGTTGGTTATGGTTTCCCATAGTTTTATTTTTGCTTTTATATGCACTAATGGTGGTATTGGATAATTGGATTGAATGGTAATGATTTAATGGTAATTGGAATTGGGTTTGGTCATATTATTCCCCTAATATTTTTGACAAAATGCTTATAAAGATATATTCATTGCATTGACAACTTTTAATGGAACTCTTACATATTTTAAAACTTAGTAAAGGAATTATGCATAGTTTAAATAGCTTGGAATGGTAAATGGCTAATGATTATTCTTGAGGGGCATATGGAATTCCCCAAGTGGTTTAATATGGTAAATGGACGGGCACTTGAAAATCCCCTTAAGCCTATAATTGGTTGGTTGTGGATAATACTTGCAAGTAAGGATTAGTATGACGATACCAATAACAATGTCCTTGGTTAATAAATGGATAATGGTTTGGTTATTTGGAAATTCATTTTAATTGGGTAATAATGGAAAGATATGTAGCAAAGCTGTGGATGGTGGAGGTCCCGTGGGGACCAAAACTGGAAACTTATATTTACCGATATGAATTTGGTCTTGGTGACCATGTACATGATGTCACGCTATATTTAAGGGATGTACAAGTCATCCCAAGAGATACTTCCATGGTCATGTGGCTATACGTACTAGGCCATTTTAGCAAGGGAGCTAAATCTATATAGCCCATGGGTGATTTAGGATGACTAAGCTACACCACCTAGGTAAAGGTTTTAATGGCATGCTAAACTCGATCCCTTTTCTAGGCATGGTTATGTATATATATGTGTATGGTTGTGTACTTATGGATAGTTTTACTTGTTTTTTTAAACGACATTATTTTATCATTACCCTTAGATCATGCTAGCGGTCACTTGCTAACCCCGTCTACTGGCGGTTGTGTACGCACGCTATGCTGGAATGATCATTCTACTCCTCCTACATAGTGATTGTCTATGGGACAATATTGGGACTAAAATGGAGAGCATCCATCCTTTTGGATGGCTCTATTTTATGTTATGGATATTTCTAGACACTTTAATTTTATTTTGGATATTGGTTTTGGGTATGGTTGGGGGAATGTCCTAATCAGATTTCATTATTCTTTTGGTTTGAGGTTTTGTGGCATTTCTATAGGTTGGAATGGGTGGGATCGATCATGGTGTCAGCCTGACAGTTGGAATAAGTTGGGAGGCTGGCATCATCAGACATAATTTCTCACTCTTCCATCATATTTTATTTTTTTGATTAATTATATTATGTTTGGAACATCCTTAGTTGTGGCTTGCTTTATGGACATTATTTTGGTATGGTTGGATTATTGGTATGGGATGGTTAGACTCGATTGGGTTGGTCACGGTTGTGATCTTATCCCAGAGTCTTTATGTGAGCAGTTACACTATGTTGTTACATGCTCGAAATTTAGCCAACTCAGGGCATGCTGCTGGAGGTTGGGTTGGGCAATGGGGGTGGTCTCCATTCCTGGTTAGACTTGGGGCGCCCATTATGATATGGCCCCAGGGCAGGTCGTGTCAAGTTGGTATCAGAGCCTAGTTTCATGGTCAATTGGGAGTTCACAAAGCTGTGTCGTGTAAAGTCTCTTTTAGGGGTGTGTAACATGCCACGCTCATAAGGCAGATGCTACAATACATTTAGGAATGTTTCACTTTCTTGGTATTCTATTTTCAAGCTTAGAGTCTCATTCTTAGAATCTTCTCTAATCCTTGTTTGTTTGTCTTTCGTATCATGCCTTGTAGATCTGGAACATAAGAAAATTCTTCTATCCCATATGGGGGTAATGCTGAAGGGGTGCATCCTACTTTTGGGGTTCATTTTTGATCTTATGGTACTATCCCTGATAGTTTGGGAGTTCCACCGATTTCTACTAGTCTTCCTTAAGACGAGCCAACTAATGCGAAATTCCATCAATTTATTCATGTTATTGCGGTAAATTTGTTGCTGATTAGACTGAGCGAGAAGTATCTGGTGCTTCTTATTCTGAGGCCACAAGGGTTGGCCAATTTATAAAGATGAGTCCTTCCACTTTTTCTAGAGTGAAGGTGGAGGACCAACCACAAGGCTTCTTGGATTAAATAAAGAAGATATTTCAGGTAATGCAGACTACCAATGTAGAGGGGGTAAGCTTTATAGCTTATCAGCTCTAAGAGGTTGCATATCAGTGATATAAAGAGTGGGTTAGGGATAGAAGGGATGTAGAGTAGTCATCCTTATTTGATGACTTCTTTAGTGCTTTTCTGGATTGTTTCTTTCCCCAAGAGTTGAGGGGAGCAAAGATGGAGAAGTTTGTGAACCTCAAGTAGGGGAGAATGTCTGTCAAGGAATATGCCTTGAAGTTTTATCAATTGTCAAGGTATGCTCTTGATTTGGTTACTGATATGCAGGCACGAATGAGGAAGGTCACTTCTGGGTTTAATCGGGATATGATTTTGGAGAGAAAGACTTGCTGATCAAGGATATGGATATCTCTAGGTTAATTGTTCATATGCAGCAAGTAGAGGATGAAATGAGAAAGCAGGCTAAGTTTGGAGATAGGTAGGGTAAGCGGAGTAGGTTTTTTTGCTCTGCGAGGTGCTTAGTCTCAGGGTGGTCAAGATGGTGCCAAGTGAAAGAAAAAAAATTAGGGGAGTTTTAGTTCCTTCGCTACTGCTAGCGCTTCTTAAAAGTTAGGCGACAGGTGTCATTATAGTGGTGATAGTTTTTGGGCTAGGGTGTCCAGTCTCAGGCAAGCGAAGGTCAGATGGTTTCTTCATGTCCTCCTATTTGGTTCTATGGTCATCCTCATTTGGGTTATATTGGTGAAGAAAAGGACAAATGCTTCAAGTGTAGCCTGGAATGCCATCAGCTCAGGGATTGTCCAATTAATAAGGTTGCTACAAGGGAAAATAAGATTCTCGTGGCTTTATCTTCTGCTCATATACTTGGTGGTGTTGCATCTGCTTCTGTTACTATTCCTATTTCTAGTGTTGGTCAGAACAGGTCATATACTTTGGCGTCTGATAGGAATCTGAGGCATCTCCTAATGTCATTACTGGTATGTTACAACTTTTCTCTCGTGACATATATTCTTTGCTTTATCCGGGTCCACTCTTTCTTATGTGACTTCTTATATGGCTGTATCTTGTGGTTTTAATCCAGAAGTTATTTTGGATCCTTGTTCTATTTCTACCCAAGTAGGTGACTTGCTTATTGCTAAGAGAGTCTATAGGGTATGTGTGGTCTCTATTGGTGGCAAACAGACCTTGGTGGATCTATTTGACTTGGATATGGTGGATTTCGATGCCATTCTTAGTATAGACTGGTTGCATTCTTATTACGTGTCCTTGGATTGTCGGATCATAAGGTTATTTTTTGGTTCCCTGGTGAGCCGGTATTGGAATGAGAGGGTTTTTCTTTAGTTCCTAGGGGGAGGTTTAATTCTTATCTTAAATCTTGGAGGTTAATTTCTAAAGGTTTTCTTTATCAGTTGGTTCGGATTAAGGATTCTAACTCGAAAGGTCCTTTATTCCAGTCAGTTCCGGTGGTTAATAATTTTCCCGAGGTCTTCCCGGATGATATTCCTGGTGTTTCTTTGGATAGGGAAATAGTGTTTGGTATTGATCTAATTTCAGACACTAGTCCAATTTCTATCCCTTTGTATAGAATGGCTCCGGCTGAGTTAAGGGAACTTAAAGAGCAACTTAAGGATCTTCTAGATAAGGGATTCATTCATCCTAGTGTATCTCTTTGGGGTTCACCGATGTTGTTTGTGCAAAAGAAGAATGGTTCCCTTCAGATGTGAATTGACTATAGACAGTTGAATAAGGTGACAGTCAAGAACAAGTATTCTCTTACAAGGATAGATGATCTGCTTGACCAGCTGCAAGGTGTCAAGTTCTAATCTAAGATAGATCTTTGGTCTAGGTACCATCACCTAAAGATTAGAGAGGTGGATATCCCTAAGATGGCTTTGGGCACTTTGAGTTTTTAGTGATGTTATTTGGATTCACCAATGCTCTGATGGTGTTTATGGATATGATGAATAAGGATTTTAGTTAGTATTTGGATCTCTTCATTATTATGTTTACTAATGACATTCTGGTTTATTCAAAGAGCGAGGTAGATTATGCTAATCACCTCCATGTGGTATTACAAACCTTAAAGGAACAACCGTTGTATTCCAAGATTTCCAAGTGTGAGTTTTGGTTGAATACTGTAACTTTCTTGGGTCACATTATTTCTAGTAAATGGATCATGGTAGATCTATAGAAGGTTGTTATGGTAAAGAGGTGGCCTAGGCCCAAGACTCCATCCGACCTTTGGAGCTTCTTGGTTTTAGCAGGGTATTATAGGAGGGTTGTGGAAAGCTTTTCGTCGATAGTTGATGCTTTGACTAAGTTAACTTAGAAGAATGTCAAGTTTTCTTGGTTAGATGCTCGTGAAGGGAGTTTCGATAAGTTGAAGGATAAGTTAACATCGGTTTCAGTTCTGACTTTGTCGGAAGAAAATGATGGTTTCGTCGTTTATTATGATGCATCTCGGGTAGGGCTTGGTTTTTGTATATGCAACATGGGAAGGTAACTGTCTATGCTTCCAGGTAGTTGAAGGTGCATGAGAAGAAGTATCCTGCTCGTGATTTGGAGCTATTAGCAGTTGTGTTTGCTTTCAAAATATGACAACATTATTTGTATGGTGTTCACATAGATATATTTTTTTTTTATCTTAAGAGTCTACAATATGTGTTCACCCAGAAAGAGCTTAATCCAGGCAGAGTAGATGACTTGAACTCCTCAAGGACTATGATATGAGTCTTAACTATTACCCAAGTAAGGATAATGTGGTTGATGATGCTCTTAGTAGGTTATTTATAGGGAGTTATGCTCATGTAGAGGAAGGAAAATGGGAATTAGTGAAGGATATTCACTCCCTGGCTAATCTTGGGGTTCGCCTCTTGGACTCCAAGGATGGTGGTATGGTGGTGTAAGAAGTGGTACAATCATCTTTTGGTGTAGATCTTAAGGAGAAGTAAGTGCTAGATCTTGTATTGATGAAAATTTAGAGTGACGTTGGTGGGAAAACGGTAGTGGTGCTTAAGATCAGTGGTCACTTTATGGTACCAAGGGAGGTTGTGTGTTCCTGATGTCAATGAGTTGTAACAAAGGATTTTGGCTGAGGCGCATAAGTCACACTATGTTGTTCATGCCAGATCGACTAAGATGTATCATGATCTCAAGGAGATCTATTGGTGGAAAGGCATGATCTATTGGTTATGGTACAAAGTCGCGTATTTATTTTCTACTCCTGGGATTCGTGTGGAAGGTATGTGTCTCAAACACATCTTTATTTTCAGAGTTTGTCAAAGGAAAGATTAATATCTTTGCCTCTTTGTTTTCAAACTTTGTTAAAGAATGGGAATATATTTGATAATGCAAATGACTCTTGCGTGTGGTGGCCCTTACCTTGTCCGTCATTCGGGGATGAATGTTTCTATTGGGGGAGACTTAAACACCTTAATTTTTGAACCTTAAAAAATTTCCTGGAATCTTGATCTCTGGACCTAATATGACTCATGGGTACGTGCCGTATATGATCTAGTCCTATACTGACTAGTGTCAGTTGGTGGAATGGATTTTAGTTACTGGAATGGGTACGACTTTAGGGTTATGAGTCGTATTGGTGGTTACGGATCATTTGGTTTCTTAACTTAATCTTATACAATGTTACTTAGGTTGGATCTGAGTACGAGTGGCTCACTATAAGACATAAGCAGGGTACGAATAATACCAGGGACTCATATGGTAAACAATTTTCAATCCTCCTAGTATTTTATTTTTCCAGGGATACTGATCATGGATGCGAATCATATGTTGTTGTTACGACTTGGTTGGATGGGCCGTATACTTGACAGTGTTTGGCCCAAGGGTGGAGGTTCAGGAAACGAGTGGTGGATACCGATCGTATTAGAAGGGTACGACTCATGAGGGTTAATCATATTCCTGTGATGGGATTTTCGAGCAACTTAAGTGGGGGTATTCTGGACATTTCCTTACTTATCCTAAAAGGGTCTCACCACTTCTAACCTACTTGGGAGGTTATTTACCCTATTATTCTATTCATTAACACTTAGAAACTTTCCTAAAACACTCCATAATTCTCTCAAGAACTTTTGGGCAAGGGAAGCTAGGGTTTCAACTAAAGTATCAATTTGGGGCTTGTCTTGGTAATTTCATTCCATCATTATCTTAGTTTAAGGAATGTACTCTTACCTCATTGTTAATTCTAACTAAAGGCTTGATTTTTATTAATGTTTTCATGATTTGCTTTATTGTATGATGTTGGTTTTCAAATATGATTTGGAGGGTTTTGATATTAAATGGTTGGTTATGGTTTCCCTTAGTTTTAATTATTCTTTTATATGTACTAATGGTGGTATTAGATAATTGGATTAAATGGGAATAGTTTAATGATAATTGGAATTGGTTTTGGTCATATTATTCCACCAATGTTTTTGACAAAATACTCATAAAGATTTGTTCATTGCATTGACTACATTTAATGGAACTCTTGCATGTTTTAAAGCTTGGTAAAGGAATTATGCATGGTTTAAATGGATTGGAATGGTAAATGTCTAATAGATATGCTTGAGGGGCACATGGAATCCCCCAAGTGGTTTAATATGATAAATGAAAGGGCACTTGAAAATCCCCTTAAACCTATAAATGGTTGGCTATGGATGATACTTGTAAGTAAGGGTTGGTATGATGATACCAATATCAATGGCCTTGGTTAATAAATGGATAATGGTTTGGTTATTTGGAAATTGGTTTTAATTGGGCAATAATGGAGGGATGTGTAGCAAAGCCATGGAAGGTGGAGGTCTCGGGGGGACTAGCACTTGAAACTTATATTTATCGATATGAGGTTGGTCTTGGCGACCATGTGCATGATGTTACATTATATTTAGGGGATGTACTAGTCATCCCATGGGATAATTCCCTGGTCATGCAGCTACACATACTGGGGCCCTTTCAGTTGGGGAACTGAACCTATATTTCCCATGGGTGGTTTAATATGGCAAAGCTACACAACCTAGGTAAAGGTTTTAAAGGCATGCTAAACCCGGACCCTTTTCCTGGTAAGGTTATTGTAATACTCCAAAAAATCCAAATCAATATTAGAGCCATGTACCAAGCTCATGCATATTACATCATGGTTCGTTTATTGTTTTATGAGTAAGTTAGATGTATATTAAGGCTTCAAATAACTCCCAGCTATTAGACGAATCAAAACATTCCTTACCGATTGAATTCTTGAGAAGGATATTGGTATATTCAACTTCAAATGAGCATATCTCTCATTATACTTGGAATATTGATCTCATGACCTATCAACAGATAGATAAGTTAATTAGCTTTCCAACGATACCAATTTCTCCTAAATCCGATATCGGAGCAAAGAGTTATACCCATTTTACTCCAGCATGTCTGGCTGGGAAACTGGTGACGACATTTTGTGACAAGCCGTCACGCCCGTGACAGCCTATCAGTAATGTCGTTAGACCTGGGCAAATTTCTAACCCTGGTGATGACATTTTTGACAATCCGTCAAGCCCGTGATGGCCTATCAGCAATGTCATCAGACCTGGACAGATTTCTGACCCTGGTGACGACATTTTGTGACAAGACATCACGCCCATGACGGCCTATCACCAATGTCATCAACCTTAACCCAAAACTCAAAATTATACCCTTTTGTGACGACAATTCGTGACAGCGTATCACCAGTTTGGCGGCTTGTCACGAATGTCGTCAGCTATTTTCCCAGCAATTGAGGGATGTTTTAGTAAGGGTATTTGGTCTTTTTCTTTCACTTTCCACGACTTAACCCTTAAGGAGCGTATTTTCTTCCATTCTCTTTAGTTAAACATCTCAAAAAGCTCTCTCATGCACTCTCAACCACAATATTAGGGTTTCCTCTCAAGATCAAAACTCTCCAGAACAAGCCCTAGGGTTTTCATAGAAGAGTCTATTTCAAGGAAATTTTGCCATCAATCTTTATGAATTCTTAATCTAAGGTATGCGTAGTGTTCATCCATGGGTCCCTTTCATCCATGGAGCTCAAGAATCATGTTATAAATTATAAATTGTGATTTCTTTGTTGTTTTATGACTATATTCATGTTAATGATTGTTGTTTGGATTCAAGGTTGTGTCTTGATGTGTTTTTCATGAATCAAGTGAATAGGTTAGTTGGAAACCCATGATTTTGGGTGGTTCAAGATTTCTAAATTTGTTAAGTACACCTATGGTCAATATTATGTATGCTAGGTGTTTGATAAAATTCTTAGAATGCTAGAAAGTCATGTTTACATGGTTCCATGATATCTAAATGACAAGTCCATGTTAGCTATATACTTCAATATAAATTCCATGCTATTGATGTGTTGCTATTGCTGTGGTATGAAACATGTATGATAATGGAGATATACTATATGTACATGAAATATATCTATGCACTCCCTACCATGCTTAAGATGTTGAAGAACTACATGAAATATAATATCCCCTACTTATGACAATGTGAATTATGGACTCCAATCTTATGATCAAGTCAGTCATGTTGTGTCAGTTTCCTTCCATCGAGTCCTCGGGGTATTCGTACCCGAAAATATAGCTGTGTTCCTAGAGCCATGTCATGTTATCGCGATACTCTCTATCAAGCCATGATCTATAGAATTCAGTCAGTCATGTGACTCAGGAAAATCCAGTAACCTCAGTAATCTCAGTGATCTCAGTACTCAGTAATATCTGTAACCCTAGTATTCAAAGTTAATCTCAGTAAGTTTAGTACTCTCAACCAGTCTGCAGAACTCAGTACGTTTTTTCAGTCATCGAAATCCAGTAAACTTAGTTTAGCTCCGCTAAACAATACCACTAGTATCAGTGTAGTTAATCAGTATTAGTTCAGCTAATTAGTTCAGTTCATTTATTCAGTTCAACCCAGTTATTTAGTTCAGTGTCTTTCAGATGGGAGTAGGATTCAGCACTGAGTGAGCCTAGGGATGGGGACTCACCCGTTGATAGGACTGACATACTCAGGGGTCACCCGTTAGCATATTTATATGTATAGGACTGATCCTAGGAGTCACCCGCTAGATTAGGACTGACTCTACAACAGATGTCTTTACTGGTGGTGCGGTACTGACACCCTTCCAGTCAGGGCAGAGATTGGACCCTAGTCAGCTTAGCTTGGGGCATGTCAGTTAGATGAATACATCCTACAGTTTCAGTTACAGATTCAGGACTGTTAGATACAGTCAACTCAGTTCAGTAGTATAGATTCAGTACTATTAGAGACAATCAATCCTTATCATTATAAATTGACTTCAAGATCACCTATTAGACAAGACTGATCTCAAATTTAGGTACTCCATATAAAATAAAACTCAGATTATTTCATCAGAACTTAGACTGTTAGATACAGTCACTCAGTATCCGTTACATCAGATAGGCCGATCATCATAGTTATATCATATATATCAGTTTTCTGAACTCATGTATCAGTCATATTAGTTATCAGAACTCATTATATCAGTATTCAGCTTCAGGACTGTCAGACACAGTCAACCAGACCAGTTCTTCATAATTGGAACTGTCAGAAATAGTAGTTCATCTATTCAGTATCTCAGTATCAGTACACTCATTTGTCAGTATTCAGACTCAGTAGTCAATATCTCCATGAGTTCAGTTACAGTTATATATGCATGTATGTATTCTCACGTTCATATTAGTCAGCTTTGTTCATGGATATAACACTTTGCATTTAGCCTACCTTACTCGTATACTCAGTACGTTTAGACGTACTGACACATTTGCGCTATGGTGCTTTCTCTTATGTTACACCATAGGTTCAGAGGCACGAGCTCCAAATCAGCAGTAGCATTCCAGTGTTCAGAGTTTTCAGTGAGTCTTTCTCATTCGAGTACAATATAATTATTGCTACATTTACTATTCAGTTGCTAGATGGATTTAGTTAGAGACATGTTCCTTCAACTCCTTATTAATTTTAGTTAGAGGCTTTCAGACTAGATTTCAGATTACATATTCAAATCTCATTATTTTCAGTATTTATGACTTATTTTGGTATTGTTATACCTTTTTCAGACATTTTGTTATCAGACGTTTATTTAGTTTGAACCTTATGGCCTTTCATGTTCATGTTTCTGCATTTTATATATATTATACAGTATACAGGTATAGATATCAGTCATGGGTTAGCTTGTGGTCCTTCGGGGTCATGAGTACCGTATAGCATTCCGGTTCAGAAAATCGGGGTGTTACAGTTATGTATTTATATCTATGTATGGTTGTGTGCATATGGATGGCTTTACTTGGTTTTTTTATTGGCATTATTCTATCATTACCCTTAGATCAAGCTAGCGGTCACTCGCCAACCCCGCCTACTTGTGGCTGTATACCTATGCTATTTAGGAACCAACCATTCAAATTCTCCTATATAGTGATTGACTCGGGAATAGTATTTGGACTGAAGTGGTGAGCTTTCAACCTTTTGGAAGGCTCCATTTCATGTTATGGATATTTTTAGGCACTTTGATTTTATTTTGGATATTAGTTTTGTCTATGTTTGGGGGTATGTCCCAATTATATTACATTTATCTTTTGGTTAAAGACTTTGTTGTACTTCTATGGGTTAGAATGGGCGGGATCGGTATAGGTGTCAGCCTTGGAATTGGAATAAGCTGGAAGGCTGGCATCATCGGACATAATTTCTCACTGTTCTGTCATATTTCATTTTAGTATTAATTATATTATGTTTGGAACATCCTTGGTATTGTTTATGGCCTTTGTTTTTGTATGGTTTTGTATGGTTGGATTATTGGTATGGGATGGCTAGACTCGGTTGGGTTGGTCACAGTTGTGATCTTATCCCAGAGTCTTTATGTCAGCTATTACACTATGTTCTTACATGCTCAAAATTCAGCCTACTCAGGGCAGGCGGTTGGAGGTTGGGTTGGGCAAAGGGGGTGGTCTCCGCTCCTAGTTGGACCTTGGACACCCATTACGACAAGGTTCCAAGGTGGGTCGTGTCAAGAAAAAACATGAACCTTAAAAGTAAAAGCATTCAACCAGAACTCACACTTCAAAAACTTAGCATACAAATGCTGATCCTTAAGGATATGCACCACTATATAGAGGTGATAGGTATAATCCTCACTCTTAAAATAAACCAAGATGTCATTAATAAACACAATGATGAATATGTCCAGAAATTAATGGAATACCTAGTTCGTAAGATCCAAAAGTAGAACACAAAAAAGGGAAACTTTTCTAAATGTCTAATAGCATCTTCCTCATAAGTGTGGGGTACTGCACACCCCTGAAAGAGACTCTACTTGATATGACTTTCTGGATACCCAATTGAACATGAACCTAGGCTCTAATACCAACTTTGTCATGACCCAAACTAGGGCCTGACCATGAAGGGTATCTCAAGTCCACCGAGGACCGAAGACCACCTCCTTTACCCAGCTAAATAGAACATAACACACCTTACAATGACTGAATTCCAAACATATAACAATATAAAAAGTAATAAGTTCAAAGATCTCTAAGAATGTCAGTATCAATATCCAATCCACAGTAACATCCACAAAGGCTCTATACCAGAAAATAACCTACGTTAGGGCATTCCCCTAACCCTGGCAATGACAATGTAAATGTAAGGACTTTAATTCTAACTTTTGGAAGTAAAACCAGAGGAATGATCAAGTCTTTTGAAGAATAAAAGATCACCACTTCACCTCAAATAACCAACTTAGAGATCACCTATGACTATATAGGAAATGTATAAGTGCCTTCGAACCCTACATCTCATGGGGATACTACATCCAAATATGGTCAGTAGGGTGAGCACCAGCATATAACTCAAGATAAGGGTAAAATAATCTCAGTACAAAGTTCAATTTCAAACTCACTATAAATATTCACATATATGCATACATATACATAGTAGATATTGGGGTAGGGAATAAGGTTTAGCATGATAGTAAAATATTATCCTGGAATATGTAGCTCAACCATCATAAACAAGCACCCACGGGCTATATGGGTTCAACTCCCTTTGATGAAAATGATCTAGTGCGTGTTAACCTCACAAACAAGAGGTATCAAGGAAGACTAGGAAATGCCCGGACCCTATGTCAATCCCAGATACAAAATATATCAATAGTGTGAATCATGCACACAGTTATCAAGGGAAACCCTCACGTCGGCAAATATGAGTTTCCAGTATTAGAGACCCACACCTTCACAACTTAGCTACATAACCCCCACTAAGCCCAATTAAAACAAGTTTCACATAATCCATTCATTAACCAAGGAACTATAATTAAGGCACGCCACAGGTATCGTCATACCGTTTAGCTTGCAGGCTTATAGTTGTGCCATTACAATTTCTCTAACTTGGGGGACTGCCTCAACCCCCTTTGTTCATTAAATCAAGTTGGAGGAATGCCTCGACCTTCTTTAATTTATCAAATTAATTTAGGGGAATGCCTTAACCCCTTTTCCAATTCCCACACCTATGCTCCCCATTAGTTAAACAAATCTTCAATTCAATGCATGAATAACTCATGAAAACCATGGAAAAATAATTCAAGAATTATCTATTCCAAATCCCTCAACCTATGTGAAAACCCACATTTAAATACATACAATTAAACCATTTAAAATGCAGTTTTTTCACAAAATAAGATTTAGGGAAGAGTAACATGACTTAAAGTATCATAACTATGGAGAGAAATCACCCTTAAGAGTCCTAATTGACCAACTTCTTGGACACCCTAAGTGTTCTTGACCTTGGGGATTTGAGAGAGGTTAAGAAGTTATATTATTTTGTTTAGAGTAATCATGATACCCTAAAGGGGTTTTAATTCATGGGTCACAATCGGGGAAGTGGGAAAATGTCCAAAGCGGCTTTAATGAAATACTAAAAAATTATCGCCCAATTGCTATGGATGACCTTACGACTCGTGACCTCCAGTTATAGTCTGGACAAAATCCATGGACACCCATGCTAGTCTGTCTATAAGTCATTCTATATGAATCGTACTCAGACATTACGACTAGTTTAGTTCATTAGTAGTTAAGGCAGAATCAATTTGGCACTATACTAGTTAGGCTATGAATAAGAATGATTTGACTCGTATAGAGTCTTTATAACTCATTAGGATCCAACCATAATTATAACAAAAACTTGGCCAATCCATACTGGTTAGGATATGATTAGGGTCCTCGGACCCGTAATGATACCCTATGACTCATAGAGAGAGTCGTAGTCTGGGCAACAAGCTCACAAGTTCAGAAAATTTTTAGGGACCAAATATTTGGGGTGTTACTAATTTTTTGACTAATTATGCTCCTCGTGGTATAGTAACTATGGAATATGCTAAAAGTAGTGTTTTAAACGAAGAAATGAGTAAAATATCTCAGGCCTTATCTTTTTTCATCTTCAATATTTTAATTACTGAACAGAGGGAGATAAACTATTCCAGAGTTTCAAATGATAGAGATAAAAGTAGAAGCAATCAAAGTCTAAATTCAAGAATATTACATGTGACTATTGCAAATAAAAAAATGGGCATATCATAAAATATTATCATATGTATAAAAAGATATGAGACTATAAAAGAAATAAGGCGATAAAAAAATTGTGTTGTTGTTGTTGCTATTGATGTTCTTTTTGTTACTTGTGGTGAGAATGCCATTTATCTTATTTGTTATGAGTCTATCTGGTTTGTGGATTCTAGTGCTACTTCTCATGTTACTCCAAAGAAGGAATTATTCGTTTCTTATACTCTAGGTAATTTTGAAATGTTGAAAATAAGAAATAATGATGAAGTTAAACTACTTGGCATTCGTACTATTTGTTTGGAAAGTAAAAATGGCTTAATATTAATTCTCAATAATATCAACCATTCTCTAAATATTTTTTTGAATTTGATTTCTTTAGGGAACTTTGATGATGAGGATTATGTTAATACTCTTGGTCCTGGCTAGTAGAAGCTTACTATAGGTTTCATGGTTGTGGCTCAAGGTGACAAGTTGTCTAACTTGTACGTATTTCAGGTTTTCACTTCTAGAGGCTTTGTATACTTGGTGAAGAATGATAGCTCATTAGAGTTATGACATAGAAGACTGAGTCATATGAGTGAGAAAGGATTGATAGTTTGGCTAACAAAAATTTGCTTTCTGAAGTAAAACAAGGAAAGTTGAAGATGCGTTTTCAGTCCTTAGCCAGTATACAAAAAAGAGTTTCTTTTCAGAGTCATCCGCCTTTAGGAAATCTTGATTTGCTAGAGTTGGTACATTCTAAATTGTGTGGTTCTTTTAAAGTAAAGTCTCATGGTGGTTCACTTTACTTTGTAAATTTTATTGCGGTCATTCTCGCAAACTCTAGGTACTTTCTTTGAAGTCCAAGGATCAAGTACTTGAGGTGTTTAAGGGTTTTCAGGCCTTGGTTGAGAGGCAGACATGGAAGAAATTGAAATATATCCTCAGATAATAGTGGCGAGTATTTGGTCATTTTGATAGATATTATAGAAAGTAGGGTATTCAACATTAGAAAACTCCTCCAAAGACTCCTCAGTAAATGGCATAGAATAAAGGATGAATAGAACCTTGGTTGAGAGGGTTGGATGTATGCTTTCAGATACTAAGCTACCAGATTTATTTTCTGTTGCTTATGTTATCAATTTTTCTCCTACTGCTGCTTTATATGGTGATGTTTCTGATAGAGTTTATCCTGGTAAGAATATTTCTTATGATCATCTATGAGTTTTTAGGTGTAAAGCCTTTGTGCATATTCCTAAGGATGACAGGTCAAAGTTGGATGCTAAAACTAAGTAGTGTATCTTCATTTATTATGATCAAGATAAATTTGACTGTTATTTCTATGATCCATTCGAGAAGAAAATTGTTAGAATCCATGATGTTATGTTCTTTAAAGATCAAACAATTGAAGATTTTAACAAAGTAGAGAAGGTTGATTCTCAGAGTAGTGAGAGCCTAGTTGATGTTGATCCAATTTCTTTTAGTATTTATCCCAAAGAAAATATTTATGATTATGCAAATAAAGTTGATAATGAAGATAATGATCATGTTCAGAATGACCATCATGATGTTGTTGATGCTCCAATACAAGTTGATATGGTTGATCAACAATCAATTATTAATGCTCTACAGAGTTCTCTCAAACGATTTACAAGAGAGAGAATACCATCATCTCATTATTCTCCTAATAAGTATGTACTCTCCACTGATAGAGGAGAACCTAAGAGCTTGATGAGACCATGAAAAGTGGAGAAAAAGATAAGTGGTTTGATACTATAGAAGATGAAATTAAATCTGTACATGATAATCATACCTTTATTTTGGTTAATCTATCTAATGACATTAAACTTTGAAAAATAGGTGGGTTTTTTAAATGAAACATGAAGATGGTAACCCAGTTTCACAGTACAAGGCTAGATTAATTGTTAAAGGGTTTAATAAAAAACGAGTTGATTTTGATGAGATATTCTCTCTAGTTGTAGAGATATCATCCATTCATGTAGTTGTAGGCTTAGCTACAAGCCTAGATTTATATTTTGAGCAAATGGATGTTAAAAGTACTTTTCTTCATGGTGACTTAGATGAAGAAACTCAATTGGTGCAACTAAAAGGTTTTGAAGTCAAGGGAAAATAGAATTATGTTTGAAAATTAAAGAAGACCTTGTATGGTTGGAAACAAGCGCTCCCAAACAGTGGTACAGTAAGCTTGGTTCTCTTATAAGTTAGCAGGACTTTATGAATATTTCTTAAGACCATTGTAGTTTTACGTAAAAATTATCTGATGGTAAATTTATTATTATGTTGCTTTTATGGCGATGACATACTTATTATTAGTCGTAATGCTTGTATAATTCAAAATGTAAGATTTAAGTAAATATTTTTCTTTGAAACACTTAGGACCAGTAAAGCAGATTCTTGGCATGCAGATTGTCCATGATAAAAATGCCAAGAAGTTGTGGTTATCACAAGAGTACATTTAGAAAAAACTTCCAAGGTTCAGCATGGATAAGGCTAAAGTTTTCAGTACACCTTTAGCTATGCAGTTCAAATTAAACATGAAGTAATTCTTTCCAGTGATGATAAGAAGGGATATATGAAGAAAGTTTCTTATGCTTCAGTTGCTGATAATTTGATGTATGCAATGGTTTGTACAAGACCGGATATTGCTCAAGTTGTTGGTATTGTTAGCCATTTTCTTTTTAATTTAGAAAGAGAACATTGGAATATTGTGAAGTAGGTTATGAGATATCTTTGTGGATCTTCTAGTTTGAGTTTGTGTTTTGGTACAGGAAAACCTATTCTTTGTGGTTATATAAATTTAGATATGGCTGGTGATTTTGATGCTTGCAAGGCTACTTCAGGGTATTTGGTCACTTCTATAGGGGGAGCTAGGTCTTGGCAATCTAGGTTACAAAAATATATTTTTTATCTACTGTAGAAGCTGAGCTTATTGCTATCGTTGAAGCTTGTAAATAGTTTCTTTGGGTAAAGAAATTCTTATAGGAACTTTGTTGTTCTTAAGAGAGGCATGTGCTTTATTACTACAGTCAAAGTGCTATACATCTTGGCAAGAATTTTACATTTCATGATTGATTTAAATACATTAATACATCATATCATTGGATTCTAAATTGCTTGAACTTGAGAAGATTCATACAAATGATAATGGTTCCTACATGATGACTAAAGATTTTCCAAGATAAAAGTTTAACGATTGTTGCATGATCGTCGGGATGGCGGTCTCTTCCATATAGTCGTGAGAGGAGGGGGGGAATTGTTGTAGTATGAGCCTTTTTCCCTTTCTATGTGGATAAATAAAGCACAATTTGGACAAGTACACTTTCGATCATAAACCCACTTATATGGGGAATATATATCGACCTTTATAGGTATTATTTTACCATCCAAAAAGCGAGTTTGAACAGCCACAAAAGAGATAAAGTGTAGAGATTTTCGCCCAAAATTTTACCCTTAGCTGCTAACTTCATATTGAGATTTCTGCTCTACTTCTAGTTTGATTAAGCTGATTTTTAGATAGGTTGTTCCCATCAACCTAATCTTTGATTATCAACTAAACGGAGTTGGATTTGGTGATATGTAGATCCTGTTTTTCATCCATGAATAGTAGCTATATTTTCTTAATGCTTTTACTCCTTTAATTTTCTTATTTTTGGTGTTTTGGTTTATGTATTGTTGCTCATTGTTTGACACTTGATTGGTGGCAATTTTTGAGGACATTAATGTATCTATT
This sequence comes from Capsicum annuum, assembly GCF_002878395.1. NCBI lineage: Eukaryota > Viridiplantae > Streptophyta > Magnoliopsida > Solanales > Solanaceae > Capsicum > Capsicum annuum. The sequence continues at coordinate 199,293,038 of NC_061113.1, forward strand.
GGTGATTATAGTGTAGGTTTGGTCTCGTGGTTTTTTTACTCTTCACATTGAAGGGTTTTCTACGTAAATTTGGTGTCTCATCTGATTAGTTTTATTCTTATCTTATCGTATTTATTTGGTTGATAAATTTGCTGCCTATTCTTTGTTTTGCTTGGTTTAGTTTATTTCCTCTTTGTTCAAATTAAAATAAAAAACTTAGACTTGGGTATTCTTCCGCTACTACCCTATTGTACAGTTTGATAGTGCCCTTTCCTTGCCCAACATAAAGATGATTTTAGAGTTATTATATTCAAGTAACTATTTGTTTTTACCTAAAAAGTGACTATTGTTATTGCTTTCTTATTGTCTCTCTAATCTGAAAATTATTACTACACATATCTATTCATCTTTGATTAGCTCTATCATTATTGATCCTTGATAATAACTATCCTTGTTAGTAGAGTATTTGTAGAGTAGAAGTTTGAAAATTATTAAACACGTCAAATGTTCTAAACTCTTATATCATAGCTAATTGTAGTTCCATAATTGGATGCATAATTTCCCTAAAATGCACCACATCAACGGAAAATAGAACCAGTTTGTAGACCTTTTGGTGACATTTGTAACGACCTAAAAAATTTGATGAAATATGTGAAATTTATGATTTTGTAGTATTTGACTATTTTACCCTTCCCTGTAGTTGCATATGGTATTTTTTGGGGTGTGGGAGTGATTGTCGTAATTTTTGAAGCATTTTGATATCATTTATACGATATTGTGGATTTTTATGGCTTTGAGAGCCTTATTTTAGACTTATCGGGATATCTTTTGATCCGTGCGGCATATAGTCGAACGGATTGCACAACAGCTCTAAAATATCAATTTTAGGCTTGGTAGACCTTTGGTTTGGGTCCCGATGCACCCAAGCTCATTTCAACCTATTGATCAAAAAGTTGAAAAATTGAAAATAAATGTGTGGGACCCACATTTGATTGAAATGACCTCAAATGGAAAATCCGACTTTACCAACAGATATAGAATGTTGATTTAGGATGTTAGCATGTTTGGTATGATTTTACAGATTTAAAATCTCATTTCGACCCTCGATTTGAAAAATTATGATTTTGGGTTTCGGGGGTCAACTTTGTATTTTTTTTTAAAAAATTGATATCGCCATCATTTCTGCAACACTGAATATAGTATGGTTCCATATTTTGTTTGTATATATCGGACTCTAAACGAATTTTGACACCCAGTCAAAGTCCGGGTTGGACTTAAAAAAAAGTAGCTTTTTCTGCTATAATAGTGCAGAAAATCTTTACTATTTAAGGAACTTTTTGGGACCATTTTGCTCATTTTTCATCTTGCCTCTTGATATTTAAACCCTAAAATAGTGTGGGAGCTTTAAAGTAAAGCTTGTGCTATTTTGGAAGCTAGATTAACATATATTTCTTGGTTTTATTACGTATTTAAGGTAAGAATTCACCATTTTCTTGGTAATTTCTTGATTAATTTCTCAAAACCTCAAAAATCTTATGCTTGATTTTAAATTTCAATTTCACTCCTTTTCACTTGAATAATATTTATCACATAATTACTAGTTTTTAATTAATTTAACCTTAAAAAAACTCTGATTCTTGATTTTACCCCTATTTCCAAGATATTATCCAATAAAGCTTAAAAATAATTTTTCTTCAATTTGAACCTCTTTTTTGAATCGGTTTGACTTGGGTTTTCTGCTATAGATTTCTAAAAATATAGAAAACTCATCTTTGAAGTAAAGTTATGATTTTATCCTTCTTTTTCGAAAACCCATTTAAAGGGTCTGTTTTGACCCCAAACCAAAAATAGTTAAAATGGATTTCATTGGTTTTGTTTTGATGCATAGATTTCATATTTGATATTCTTAGCAGAGTTCGGGAATGTTTGTGCAAATTAAGATTTTGGGTTCGAAGTATAGAGGATCAGTTTCGGCTTTTGAGGTAGGTTATGACTTAACTCTTTTAGAATGGGTTGGGTAGTAAATGATGGTACAAAATGCATGTTAAGGGTGAGAACTAATTAGGAAATTTTTTTATGTATTGTACCCGTGTGGGGGCCTATATGTGATGTAATTGTCAAAATTGAGATATTATATGATATGTATGACCGTGTGGGGTCCTATGTGACATTGATAGCATTGCATACATGTGAATATTTGTATTGTGTTATTAAAATGCTTAATCTGGTACCATTGCTGTATTGTGATTATATTCCTACTTTATTTGCATATGAGACGTGTGGAAATTCATGTATAAAACGAAAATAATGAGTGGATATTGGCTCACGTAGTTGTGAAAATGTATCATTGTGGTTGGTTGTGGAAATATATCATTTGGTTGGTTATGGAAATATATCATATAGTTGGTTTTGTAAATACTCATTGTGCTTGGTTGTGAACATTACATCTTTATATATTATTCATTAAAACATTGGTACCACCATGGTAACATCTGAGAAACACTGGCTACACCAGATAACACTTTTCCGAGGGATGTTCCATAAAGAAGATATGATATATGTGGATTGTATATGGGTTGATGGACCCGCCTTGGGTCCTGTGTTGGGAGGTTTTCCACCATAGGTATATATGGGGATTATGCGATGATCTCAAAGGTTGTATGATGACCATATGCATCGTCATCATCATATACATTGCACTTACTTTATTGTGTTTATATTGTGTTGTATTGCCATTTATGTAATTGTCTTATCTTTTTTACTTTTATTTAATGATCTTCTATATGCACGTTCCCTCTGATTATACTTATATGTCATATATCCATACTTGTGTTCTATCTTGTTGTAATATATATGATATATTTGAACTGTTAGTACAAGCGGCGTGGGCTACTGCTGTGGGACATTTTCTAATTGCAGGTGACGTAGCCTTATTATATATTTTGTATGCATTATTTACTACTTCGCTTGGTCGGCCTATGATACCTACTGATTATAAGTGGACCATACTCATGCCTACAATGCCCTTTCGGTGCAGGTCCTATCTTTAGTGCACCTCAGCTTGCTTGAATCAGGTGATTGTTGGAGTTTCCAAGGTAGCCGTTGGACATTCATGCGTCCAAAATTCACCTCTATCTTTTTGTAGTAGTTATGTCTTTATTAGTATTCGGAGACATATATTATTCCTTTGTGGTTATTTTTCTAATATATTTAACTTTTAGATTGTATTAGTAGTTCTTACGCTATTGACACCAAGTTTTGGGCATGATTTGTATTTTGGATAAGTTCTTTTCATATTGTTATGATTACTTATATGGTCCGGCTTTATTCTAGAAGCCTTACCTTTGGATATTTCTATCTTTTTCTCTTTTGCATCAGTTTGGGTGATAGGCTTACTTGTCAAGGTACGCCGCAACAAGTGTCATCATGACCCTCATTTTTGCATCGTAATAAATTAGTATCAAAGTTTTGTTAATCTCAATATTGTAAGAACAGGATCTCTAATAGAGTCTCATAGATTGGTTCGTAAATGTCCATATCTATCTTCGAAAGGCTATAGGACGTCTTTAGGAAACTTTTCTTATTTTATTCTTTATTGTGCGAAGTTCTTTCATACCTAGTGTTTTAACTTATTTTGTGCAGATGGTGTAGCTTATACTATATCTTATTAGTTGAGAGATGTGGAGAGAGATTGGTGAAGGTCACTTGTCATTTGTAGACTTCGTGATTCTCTTAAGATGACTTGGGATCAATTCTTTGAGGCTTTCCTAGAGATTTTTTTCTATTTCAGTTTGAGAGATTGCATGCAGGACGAGTTTGATCATTTAGAACAGGGCTTCATGATAGTTGTTGAGTATGAGGCACACTTTTATGCCTTGTTTAGATATTCCTATAATAGCATTTTTATTGATTCTAAGAAGATTCAAAAGTTTGTGAAGGGTTTGGATATTTTTATTTAGTTGGCTTTATCTCAGATGGTTGTGTTTGGGGCTTTTTTTACTGTGGATCATGCTAAGATAACAGAGGGTATTCTTAGTGTATCTCCGGGAGGGGCCAAGAAGACCTGATATTTTGGTAAGTTCAGGAGTCAGACCTCTCGAGGTAGAGATTTTAGAGGTTTTCGTGGATACCATGGTTGGCTAGTGGTGGCTTTATAGAGTTTGGGTGGTTGATATTTTAGTTCAGTAGTTTAGGATGATTGTTTGGGCCCAGTTGTATCTTTTTTTATTTAGGTTGTTCATAAAGGTTGGTATATGTGTGATGAGGTTGGCCATGTGGCCAGGGACTATTACCATTGGGTAATTCGAGCTACTCCTATTTTGGCTGTAAGAGGTAGGGGTTCTACTAGAGGTGCGAGAGGTAAAGATGGTGGATCCCGTGGTGGTGGTCGTAGGGCAGCCCAAGCAACTGATGGTCATCTTCAGTGTTATGCTATACCATCCAGACTTAAGGCAGAGGTTTCTGATGCTGTGGTTACATATATCATCCCCATTTGTTTCACACCTGCATCTTTATTATTTTATTTTGGGTCTACTTTCTCCTATGTGTCTGCATATTTTGCTTCAAGGTTTGATTCTATTAGTGAGCCTCTTTCCATGCCTATTCATATATCTATCCCAATAGGTGATTCTTTAGTGGTGGATTAGATGAATCGATCTTGTGTTGTGACTTTTGTCGGGTGTGAGACTATGGTAGATTTGCTTATGTTAGATATGGTCGATTTTGATGTTATTTTGGGTAAGGATTGGTTGGCTCCTCATCATGTTTCTTAGATTATTTTGCTAAGATTGTGACTTTAGCTTTGGCTGGTGTACCAAGGATTGATTATAAGGGTACACTTCATTCGGATACTAAGAGAATTATATCTTATGTTCAAGCTCGTAAATTGGTTGAGAGGTGATGTTTATCTTACTTGTCTCATTTTTATGACACTAGTGTTGTATCACCTTCTTTCTTAGATTTTGTTCGTGTTGTCCGTGAGTTTATGGATGTGTTCCCTACGGACTTATCTAGAATGCCTTAGGATCAAGATATTGATCTTTCTATTAATGTTGTGTTGGGCACCAAACCCATTTCTATTCCTTCTTATAGGATGACCCCAACAAAGTTAAAGAAACTAAAAGATCAGTTGTAAGAGTTGTTGGATAAAGGATTTATCTGACCTGGTATTTTACCTTGGGGTACACCTGTCTTGTTTATGATTAAAAAAGATGGGTCTATGCGGATGTGTATTAATTATCGACAGTTGAATAAGGTGACAGTTAAGAATAAGTATCCTTTTCCTCGTATTGATGATTTATTTGATCAGCTTCAGAGTGTTGTGATGTTTTCAAAAATTGATTAAAGGTCTGGTTATCACCAGTTGAGGATTAGAGCTTCGTATATTTTGAAGAAAACTTTTTGAACTCGATATTGTAATTATGAGTTCTTAGTCATGTCCTTTGGTTAACCAATGCCTCTACTGCGTTCATAGAGTTGATGAATTGGGTGTTTTGGTCGTATCTTAAATTCTTTATTATTGTATTTGTAGATGATATCTTGGTTTATTCCAAGAGTGAGGTTGAGCATTTGAGCATTTACGAATTGTGCTTAAGAGATTTAGGAATGAGAAATTGCATGCGAAGTTCTCTAAATGCGAGTTTTAGTTGGAGCCTATTTCTTTCTTTGATCATGTGGTAACTAAGGAAGGTATATGGCTTATCCAGCCAAGGTTGCAGCAGCTCGTGTTGGGATAGACCTACTTTGCCCATCGAGATTCAGAGTTTTTTTTAGCTTGGCAGGCTATTATCGGTATTTTCTTCAGGGTTTTTCATCCATTACAACTCCATTAACCAAGTTGACCTAGAAGAAGATTTCTTTTTAATCGTTCGATGCTTGTGAGGTGAGCTTTTAAAATCTCAAGGATTTATTGAATTTAACTCCTATCTTGACTTTGTCCAAAGAGTACATGGGTTATGATTCAGGTGTTGGGTTAGGTATTGTGTTAATGCAGGAGGGTAAGGTGATTGCGTATCTGTCTCGTTAGTTAGAGCCTCATAAGAGGAATTATCTTATGTATGATTTGGAGTTCTGCGCTGTTGTGTTTGCCTTGAAGTTATGGAGGCACTACTTGTATGGAATCCATTGTGAGATCTTTTTAGATCATCGTAGCCTTCAGTACTTCTTTCCCCAAAAAGATTTAATATGAGGCAACATTTTTGGCTTGAGTTGGTTAAGGATTATGACTTGACTATTCCCTACCATTCGAGTAAGGCTAATGCGGTTGCGGATACCTTAAGCTGAAAGTCGACTAACATGGGTGTCTTGGTATATCTTTTGACCCAGAAGAAGCCTTTGGCCTTAGAAGTTTAGTCTTTAGCTAACCAGATAGTTAGACTTAATATTTTGACACCTGGGCGTGTTTTGGCATATATGGAGGATAGATTTTCTTTGATGGAGTAGATTCGGGCTCATCAGTTTGAGATGTTAGATTGAGGTTAATTCAAGATAAGATGTTGAGTGGGGAGTCTAAGGAAGCCTCACTTAATTCAGATGGAGTTTTGAGGATTGGGGGCTGAGTTTGTGTGACGAAAGTGGGTGATTAGATTAGCTTGATCTTGGAGAAGGCCCATTGTTTCAGATATTCTATCCATCTAGGTGTGACTAAGATGTATTTTAATTTGAGATAGCATTACTAGTGGGGCGGTATGAGGCGAGATATAGCGGATTTTATGGCTCGTTGCCTATGTTGTCAGTAGGTTAAGGCCGAGCATATAAGACCTAGTAGATTGCTTAGGTTACCCATTCTCAAGTGGAAGTGGGAATGGATCACCATAGACTTTGTGACTAGTTAGCCTCATACATCTCATAGGTCTGATAGTGTTTGGGCCATCGTGGATCAATTGACCAAGTTAGCTCATTTTATTTTAGTTCAGGTCTTATTCAGTGCCGAGAGATTAGCCCATATCTATATTTATGAGATTATGCATCTGCATGGTGTCCTGGTGTCTATTATTTTAGATTGAGGTTTCGTGTTTATATCTCACTTTTAGAAGAATTTTCAGGATGAGTTGGGTACTCGGTTGATCTTAGCACAACATTTCACCCCAGACTGATGACCAGTCAGAGTGGACTATCCAGGTTTAGAAGGATATGTTCTGCGCTTGTGTGATGGATTTTGGTGGTCAGTGGGAGCAACATTTGGCTTTAGGAGAGTTTGCATATAATAATAGCTACCATTCCAGTATTGATATGGCTCCTTTTAAGGAATTTTATGGTGGGCATTGTCGCTCGCCAGTGGGTTTGTTTGATATTTCAGAGGTGAGACCTTGAGGTATGGACTTGCTTCGTGAGTCTTTGGATAGAGTTTGGGTCATTCAGGATAGACTTAGAGCGTGTCAGAGTAGGCAGAAGTTCTATGCTGATCGCAGACTTCGTGCCTTAAGATTTGGGTTGGTGATCGTGTTTTCTTACGAGTTTCACCCATGAAAGGTGTAATAAGGTTTGGGACGAGGAACAAGCCTAGCCCCAGGTATATTGGTTCATCTGAGATTCTTCGTACTGTTGCTGATGTGACTTATAAGTTGGCTTCACCCCCTGATCTATCAGCTGTTCATCTATTTTTTTATATTTCTATGCTTTGTCTCTATATTCCTGATGAGTTCATGTCATTCGTTGAGAGTCGATTCAGTTAGATGAGCGGTTGTCCTTTGTTGAGGAGCCAGTTTTTATTTTGTCTAGGGATGTTAGGAAGTTGCGCTCTAGAGTTATCCATGTGGTTAACGTTTAGTGGCGATATTGACCTGTAGCTGAGGCTACTTGGGAGTTTGAGTCTAATATGTGTAGTTCTTATCCTCAACTCTTCATTGATTCAGGTATTTCTTTGTCTTAGTTCGAGGACGAACTAGATTATTAGTGGTGGATGATGTAACGACCTAAACAATTTGATAAAATACGTGAAATTTGTGATTTTATATGATTTGACTATTTTACCCCTCCTTGTAGTTGCTTTATGGTATTTTTGGGTGTGGGAGTGATTGACATAATTTTTGATGCATTTTTATACCATTTATTCAATATTGTGATTTTTGATGGCTTCGAGAGCCTTATTTTAGACTTATGGAGATATCTGTTGATCCGTGTGATGGATGGATGAATGGACTACACCAGTAGCTTTGGAATATCAAATTTAGGCTAGGTATACCTTTGGTTCGGGTCTCGGTGCACCCGAGCTCATTTTGACCTATTAATCAGAAAGTTGAAAAATTAAAAATATAGGTGTGGGACCCATATTTGATCGAAACGACCTCAGATTGAAAAATCCATCTTCGCCAGCAGATCCAGAATGTCAATTTTAGGGTGTTAGCATGTTTGGTATGACTTTACTTTTTTTAAATCTCATTTCGACCCTCGATTTAGAAAATTATGATTTTGGGTTTCGGGGTCAACTTTGTGAAAATAATGTTTTTTTTGAACATCGGATATCACCATTGCATCCGGAACATCAAATTTAGTGTGGTTGCATAGTTTTTTTTCATATATCGGACTTTGAACGAATTTTGACACCCCGTCGAAGTCTGGGTTAGACTTAAGAAAAAAAAACAGCTTTTTCTGCTACAACAAACAGTGCAAAAATCTGCACTATTTAAACAACTTTTTAAGCCCATTTTGCTTATTTTTCATCTCATCTTTTGAGTGTTAAACCCTAAAATTGTGTGGGAGCTTAAAGTGAAGCTTGTGGAAGCTTGGGAAGCTAGATTAACACATATTTCTTGAGTTTATTATGGGTTTAAGGTATGAATTAACTCTTATTTTAGTAATTTCTTGATTAATTTCTCAAAATCTCAAAAATTTTAGGGCTTGATTTTAAACCTCAATTTCACTTATTTTCACTTGACTAATGTTTTTATCTTATAATTACTAGTTTTTCATCTATTTAACCTTCAAAACAACTCTAATTCTTGTACTAACCCGGATTTTTAAGATTTTACCCGGTAAAGCTTAAAAATAGTTTTTCCTCGATTCGAACCTTATTTATTAATTGATTTGACTTGGATTTTTAGATGTGGATTATTAAAAATATGGGAAACATATTTTTGAAGTAAAGTTACGAACTTATCCTTCTTTTACAAAAACCCATTATGGGGGTCCCTTTTGACCCCAAACCAAAAGTTGTTAATATGGGTGTCGTTAATTTTTGTTTTGATGTGTAGATTATATATTTGACATTTTTAGTGGAATTCAAGATCATTCGCGAAAATTAAGGTCGTGGGTTTGAAGTGTAGTGAGCCAGTTTCGGCTTTTGAGGTAGTTTCTATATGGTACAAAATGCATGTTAAGGGTGAGAACTAACAATGAAAAATGTCTATCTATGTGTTGTTCCCTTTTGGGGGCTTATATGTGATGTAATTATAAAAATTGAGGTATTATGTGATATGTGTGACCATGTGGGGTCCTATGTGACAGTGATAGCATTGAATACATGTGAATAATTGTATTATGTTGTTAAAATGCTTAATGTGGTACCATTGGTGTATTGTGAATATTCATACTTTGTTGGCATATGAGATGTGAAAATTCATGGATGGAACAAAAATAGTGAATGGATATTGGCTCACGTGGTTGTGGAAATGTACTATTGTGGTTGGTTGTTCAAATATATCGTGTCGTTGGTTGTGGAAATACTCATTGTGATTGGTTGTGAGCATTACATCTTCATATCATACCCATTCATAAAATATTGGAACCACCGTGGTAATAACCGAGAAACACTACCTTTTTGAGAGATGTGCCAGAAAGAAGATATGATATATATAGATTGTATATAGGTTGAAGAAACCCCCATGGGTCCTGGGTTGAGAGGCTTGCCTCTGTAGGTGTATATGGGGATTGTGCGACGATTCCGGAGGTTGTGCGATGACCTCGTGCATCATCATCATATACATTGAATTTACTTTATTGTGTTGTATTACCATTTATGTAATTATCTTATCTTTTTTTACTTGTATTTGATCATCTTGTATATGTATGTTCCCTCTTGTTCTACTTATATGTGATATAATGTATACTTATGTTCTATCTTGTTGTAATGTTGCAATATATGTGATATATTAAAACTTTTCATGCAAGAAGTGTGGGCTACTGTTGTGGGACATTTTCTGATTGCAGGTGACGTACCCTTAATGTATATTTTGTATGCTTTATTTACTATTTTTCTTGGTCGGCCTATGATACCTACTGAGTACAAGTGTACCATACTCATGCCTACTGTGCCATTTCGGTGCAGGTCCTAGCTCGAGTGTACCTCATTTTTCTTGATTCGGGCGATTATTAGAGCTTCTAAGGTAGCAATTGGACATTCATACGTTTGAAGTTCACCTCTATCTTTCTATAGTAGTTATGTCCTTATTAGTATTTGGAGACATATATTATTCCTTTGTGGTTATTTTTCTGATGTATTTGACTCCTAGATTGTATTAGTAATTCTTACACTATTGACACCTGGTTTTGGGCATGATTGATATTTTGGATAAGTTCTTTTTTCATTTTTATGATTACTTATATGGTCCGGCTTCATTCTAGAAGCCTTACCTAGGGATATTTCTATGTTTTTCTCTTTTGTATTAGTTTGGGTGATTGGCCTACTCGTCAAGGTATGTCGTGACAAGTGCCATCATGACCCTCGTTTTTGGGTTGTGACAACACTAGTAACCAATAATGCTAATAGCTTAACTACAACAAGACTTTTATATGATGCTCCTTCATCTTCATTGGCTATTTTGTTTGCAGATAAAAATGGAGATTTGTTCATTAGGAGGGTGAATTCTACTTCAAAAGACTCCCATTTGATGTGTAATATAAATTGTAATTCTAGTATGGGTATGAATGTACAGTGTAGGCATTGTTGATACTATGGTGGCACAACCACAACTACTTTTTTTGTATACTTTTTGTTACCATGATATATTGGTATATCTATTATGACAAAAAAGGAGTACTTGTTGAGTAATTGTTCATGTTCTTCATGATAAATCTGAAAATGGGATCTTTTGTAATGATATTAATATCTCCTCCAAATTTAGAATAATCATGCTCAAACATTGGTTGCTTAACTGATAACGATCCTAATCGAAAACTAGATTTCAATTTCGGAAAATTGAAAAAGAATAAAAGGATTTGTGAATTATCAAAATTCGATCAGTTTTATAAGCAACAAATGGCTCTATACCTTCACCTCTTAATTAAATTCAATCAAACAGTAATAAACCCTAGTAAATCAAAGACAAGAAAACCAAATTGAATCCATGAAGAGGAAAATTCGATGATTAATTAAGCTAGAAGAAATTAACATGGGAAAATTGGAGAATCCACACTAAACACACAATCTACGATTATCAACTATGAACTATACTAATGCTAGGCTTCACCTATAGAATTTTATTACAAGCTTCAAAATTCTTAATTCATCTTTTTGGTATCAGAGCTTAGGTTTTAAGAGTTGTTCTATCAATTCTTAAGTCATAGGTTCATAAATTGAAAATTTTAAAAAAATCAGCCAAATTTTTTTAAAAAAAGATTACTTGATTTATATTTTGTTTACGTTTTCTGCACTAGATTTGTGTTTCTCTAGTGTTTAGGGGTCTAGATCTGAAATTTGGATCAATTTGGAGGTGTTTCAAAAGTTTACCATTGTTGAGCTTGTAAAAGGTAAAGTCAATTTATTATTTAAGGCCGAATTGGAGCTTGAAAAACATCGGAGCTTGTTCTCCATAGCAAGGGAGCATAATCTCAAATTTCTTTGTATTTAGAACTAAAATAAAGAAGTTATAAAAATTTGAAGTTCACTTTGTTCATGATGCTTTTCATAGATTGAAGATAGAGAAAATAGATTTATTTTCAGATTGGAATCGAGGGCTAATAATTATTGGGATTTGTTCGTATTATTGAAAGGAGCTCATATTCGATACTTTGTAAAAACAGAGTTAAATTGAGTGAGTTATGAATTTTTGAAGTTCATCAATATTCATTGTGTTCTTCATAAAATTCACATGTTGTTAAGGAAGAATATTCAAAAAGGTGTTGTTTGTTACAAAAAGAAAGAAAAAGAAAGTGTTAAGGTATTTGTTGACCTAAAGGAGTACAAATTGTATCGAAAAAATTGAGCAAAAAAAGAGAAAATATTCAGCACTTTTTGTGGCCCAATCAGATGCGACCAGTTGTCCAAGTCAGACACGCATTAGCTCCAGCTATCCAGTGTTGTCCAACTGTTTGCTAGCCATATTAAGGCCCAAAGTGTGTGGATTCCACGTGATATGCATAGCAAACAGGCTGGTCGATTCACCACTCCATCCGGCTCCATAGCACCTAGCAGTTGCTCTAGGCACCAAGTCGTGGATCCAGACAACTCCAATGCCTAGCCAGTATTGAAAACCACCAATTCCAGCTATTTTCAAGGTTTTTCTTTAATTTTGAGGCATTTTCCCATGAATTTCAAACAAATTTCTTCCCAAATAATTTTTTTTAGAACAAATCTCTATAAATTAGTTTTCTTCATTAATTCTACCTTTTTTGAAGTTCATAACTTGATTTTAATTAGTAGATTACTCTACTAAATATTATAAAATTTTTCTTAGTTTGATTTTTTTTCTTGTGCTTTCTTTCTACACTTTTCTTATTTTATTCGTTGTTAATTTCTTGATTCAAGATTGTTAATTTTAATTGAGTCACTAGTTCCTCTTTGAAAAAAAATTATTCCTCCATAAAGAATAAGTGACCTTGTGAATTAATTGATCAAAGATAATTATCTATTAACTTCGAAAAGACACTTTAGCTGAGTTGAGAGTTTTCACATCAGAGAGAGGCATGGGGAATTTTGCTGATAACTTGTTTGTTGAATTTTGCAGGTCGGATGGTAGGATCAATAGGTCATGAAAGTAAAGTGAACTCGAAGTTTCAAAATATGAATATTCCAGAAAGATGAGTTTTTGAAACAAAAATGATCATTTGTAGGAAAGCTGAGTTTAAAGTGGTGATGGATAATTATAGTATTCTCAACTCTATAACCCCCTCAATGGCTAACATGTTCAAATTGTCATTCTTTTCAAAATAATATCCTTTTTTCACCCGAATGGAATATTTGATTAAAAGGAGAGTTAAGGTACCTATTTTAATTGAAAATTACCACGAGGAGGTTTGCCTTGATTTAGTGCCCATGAATGTTGTCAAACGTATTTGGAAATTCTCTAGTTCCAAAATCATGGAATTTCATATGCACAGGATTGGTACTAATACATCATGGATATCTAAGGGCTATTTCTCTTTTCTCCAACATGCCCTAATGAAGTAGATACAAGTGAAACCATCACCGAGTTAAGGAAAGATTGTGCTTCATTGAGGGAAGAGTTGTATCATTTCTCATGAAAACTTGAAAGGACCAAGTCAATATTCATAAACAGGAAAACTAATCATAAAAAAGTGAACCCAAGTAGTTGAATTTTGAGGCAAAGCAAGATATTCCTTTTGAGGTTATTACTAAGGAGTTGAACATGCAAGTCAACTCATCCATTTCTAATGGGCCAAGGTGGAAGCTAGATATGATATGTCCATACTCTAAACGCTTCACCAAGGATCCTTGGCATATGTCCATACTCTAATAAAATTGAGATATAAATATTTAAAGGAGCAAAAATGTGATATGTGACAACTCTAGAGTGAAAAAATAGAGGTATTGTTGAATGATGTGAGAGGATTGTCATAACTGTATACTAAATTTTGTAATATCTCTTATTTTTCTAATTGTCTTGATTCTTGTGTAGGTATTTTGGAAAAAAAGCCTAGTAAGATATCTCGAGCAATGAAGAATCATCAAGTGCTAGAAAGCTTCCTAAAGGAGCAAATGTGCGTCAATATTTAAAAGCTAGGTTAATTCAATCCTTCCTTTGAGCTACAAGGTAAAAGGCTAAACCTTACACTTTGTCAAAAGTAGAAGTGTCATGGCCCAACTAGTGATGATTGAAACCCGCCTTAACCTATCGTAGGAGAACCACACTACTCTCACTTTTACTCAATTAGGTGTTACTTTCACCTTTATAAAAATATCTACTTATGTTTTCAACTAGTTAAAAAGGGAAATGATTCGATCAAATAACGTCTTAGTCAACATGTCTTCATCAATAAAAATTAATAGTGTAGAAACCTCTATTTTTTTCGATCTCCGAGACATAAAGTCACCGTACAAGAGCATCTAAAGAGAACAATTAAGTTTAAAAGAAATAGAAATATCCTAACATAATAAAAGAGGAAATTGTCTTAGTCCCGAATCAAAGGACATAGCATCATAGAAGGTCTGAAGGCTGCCCAAACATGATGGTAAGCCTCTAAATCAAGTTTGGATGCTAGCTAGAGATGAGGACATATGTCAACTATTGGAAGATATGATGCACTCAATAAAAAGAATAGTACATGTAGCATCAGTACATCAAAAAGTACTTGTAAGAATCACAGGTTAACTAACTTAACACTTACAAGTAAACAAGTCAAACAAGTATAAAAGTGATCATAACAAGATTCATAATTAATGATATCAAGGAAACAAAATATCATAAATCATCATGTTATTACACTCACAAGTTCACTTACATGCTTTCATACTTAATCATTTTCATCAATCATTTGTCATCATATATACATTCATCAAATAACACTCAATGCATGTGAATGAGTGCATGTATGCAAGATGTACACATCATCTCTTATCCTTTGCATTATCAACATAATATACCGGTGTGGTACCTAACCTATTATCACAATAAATCATAATGTATCGATATTGTACTCAACCCATCATTATATCATATCTTAATATACTAATGTGGTACCTGACCCATCACCTCAACAACTCATCATAATGCAATGGAAATGTAATGAAGTCATTAAACCACAAACAATGCCAGAAGGCATTCGTAGATGCTCAAATCACAAACAAGCATAAAGCCAAGGAAGTCTAAGAGTTGCACAAAACCATAGTCTACCTCAAATTGTTTTCTTAAAGTCATTTTAAACCACTCTTTTCCCCTTTGTTCTTATTCAACTAATTCTTGATCTATACACCAACCAAATACACACAGATTTCAATAATACATTCCCTTTTAACAACTAGGGATTAAAAACACTAATTTTAGTCATAATTTATCCTATTTTATCATCTTATGGCCTTCTTATTTTAAATTCATAAATACCACTCAATTTGGCATATTTAGTCAAAATTCTAATTGCATTAGTATATTCTAAGAACCTTGGATTATTATATACCAAAATCATAAGCAATTCCATCATTGTACCAATATCCATAAACTAGGATTTAAACCCTAACCTACCATTAATCCATTTTTTAGTGATTTTTAAGGTTAAGCAAAGTGAATTCATGTCTGGAACACAATTACTTACCTCCAAATAAGAAAAACTTTGAATTCTTGCTGAAAATTGCCGCTCCCCAATACCTTATTGCATTTTTAAAAAATGGATGAATTATTTTTTAGGTTATAAAATTGATATTTTATCATGCGTTACTACTACAGTGAATAATTACCACAACAATGGTTAAAATTCTATTACAGCAGTTCATGCCCAACTGACTAGAGATTGCAACTGTGATTTCCCTAACCATTGTCGTGGTACAACTGCAATGATTAGTTTTTTCATTGTATTGGTATAAGGTAGAAACTCAAAAACTCTAGTTAGTTTTCTTCATTTTACAACACATACTATAAATCTCGACAATGCAAACCATTTCCTCTATTATAAATGCTATAAGTAGAATTCTGTTGCTCTATTTTATTTACCAAAAGTTTTTATGAATTTTGATGTGCATTGTCTATACAAATGTTATATAAAACCCCACTATTACTAGTCATATTGATACCATATTTTATTCAACTACGACTCCCTCAAATTTAAGTTAAAAAACTAGACTAGCCCTGAATATTTTAAATTTTAGCAAAAGAGAGTCTAGGTACAATATTTACCTCTTAATTTAGCATAATAACATTTTGGATCATTACGTTACAAATTTACCACTTATCCCTGAATTATAAATGTCTCAAAAACATAATAACTAGAATATGATGTAACTAAATCAATGAACAAGTGTGAATACCGCTTACTTGTTCCCACTTCTGTCTCTCAATAGCTTTCTCAAGATACGTTTCCTACACTAAACCTTCATACAAGGACTAACCACGTCCGAAAATTTCTCACTTCCTTAGAAAGAATAAAAATTTGTTCCACTTCACAGGAGTTCCTAATTAAATAATTTTGGGTCCCAACAAAAAATGTAGTCACCACCTTCATGATATTTATTTAGCATAGATACATGGAGTATGGGGTGAACTTTGAACATACTATGGGTAATGCCAGCGTGTATGCTACAAACCCTATATCCTTTAACACCTTTAAAGGTCTTATAAATCTTGGGATCAACTTGCCTCTCTTGTCAAATTGCATCACACTCTTTAGCATGGTCGCTGTCAAATATAGAACCCTTTGTTGGGTTTAAACCCATAGTGAACAAGATGAATCTTTGTCAAGAACTTGCTGATGTAGTTGAAAAAATACAAAAATTAAATGGGGGGATTTTGTAAGAACAATAGTAGTTGTAGTAGTAACAATGCTTGATTACTTTAGGTTAAAATTAATATGAGATGATCACTAGGACTGTATTCCCCCTGACTTCCTAACTCAACACACTTATCATGATCGCTAAACTATCTCGGTGCCTTGCATATAGAATCTAACAAGTTATGTATCACCAAGTATCTCTCCACACCTTTTAATGAATTTTACTCATCTCTTCTAGATCTCATTGCATCTCCTTACTAACTCTTGTCCTGGATCCCAAATTAACTATCTCCTCTTGGTCGTAAGTTAATTAGAGGAAGGTTGGTAGCTTCAAATTATTATTGTGGTATTATTTTACTAATATTAACCTCACCCTCGAGTTAGTATCAATTATAGGCGTGATCTTAGTATCTGCAGTTGCTGAGAAAATAATACTATTTTGGGTATGTTTTTCATGTTTATCGTGATTAATGCATGTTCAAGATTTGAAGTAGAGCTGAAAAACTAACACCCGATACCTACTAAGTCAACCTACAGACCATATGTTGACCAATGGACCGAAGGTAGACAAAGTGGGTACCAAAAATTTCAAAATCCCTAGATTCAACTTGCAAGAAAATTCCCATCCGATACCTACGGTTAGTAACTGTACCCAGGGCAGACCACAGGTACAACCTGCAGTTAGGACCAAACCACATGTACAGGGAGCAGGTAGTCACCGATCCTGATTTCTCCTATTCCATTTGAGATTAGTTTCTAGGGTTTTATCTTTTCCTATAAATACATTTTTATGTACTTTTTATGAGAGGTTGACCACTTTTAAAACTTAGAAACATATTTTGATTTCGAGATCTATTTTTGATCTTGGGATTTCATTGTATTGACTTTGCTTTATTATTTAGTTTATGGTTGTGGGTTTCTTTCATCTTATAATTATGATTTCATCTTTTATTTCAAATATGAATGTTATTGATTTCTTCACAATCATGAGCGGCTAAAACCCATAGATTGAGTTTTGGAAACCCTGGCGAATTGACGAAGTAGGGAAAGTGTGATTGTTGATAGGAAACCAATACCAATGGCATGCATTGTTTTATCTGTTATATGATTGATTTATTAATTGGTGCACACATTAGGATCTTACATAGATATTACTACTTTCTCTAACATAGGGGTAGAAATAAGTAAAGATAAAGACAACAGTAATTTGAGGAGTTAATAGTCGACCCGTTTAAGGACAATGGTATATGCAAATGACTATTAGCCTTCATCTAATAACTTGGGACTCAAATGGTGATAGTTAACTGGGACTAGGGTAAAGGTTATTAATGTGACATCCTGATAATTAATAGGTAAAAGGTGAAATCTTCTCGCTAGTCCAAAAGACTATAAAAGGTATAAAACTTATCGGTTCTGCATGTAGGGTATTGAGTTAGTTCAACAACACACATAAACCTATAGAGTTAAGATGATGGGGGAACACACAATCCTAGTGTTCACTTACAAATAATTTTTAACCAAAATAATACCGTTCTGTGTTTGATACTACTACAAATAAATCCCCCTATTTACTTTCCTGTTTGCCCATAGACTGTAACTACTGAAATCTGCCAAACCACGCATTTCTTTGGGATTCGACCCTAACCTTAGTTGGGTTAATATATCTTGACAATGATCGTACCATCATGTAAAAGGAGGTGATTCTTGGACGTCATCAAGATATTAGCACCGTTATTGGGGAACACATTATTGATTTGTAGATTGAGGTTATTACAGTTTTTGGGCTTTTAGTTTTTCTTTTTATTCTTAGTTGGGCATATGCTGGTGTATGCCTAGCACATGGAGAATAGGTAATCCTTTACTCTAAGTAAATCCAAATCCAAAGAGGATCCTACAAACACCTGGTGGGACGTTGAGCCAAAAAGAGGTGATAATTCAGAAAGGGTTTATGATAATGTGCCTCCTACCGATGTGGTACAAGATACTGTTGATCGTCAGATGAGTGAGCTTTTAGCTCAAACAGAAGGCCAAAAGAGAGTAGAGGAAGTAGCTCGTAGGATAGCTAAGGATGCAGATCTAGTTGAGTAGACACAAGCAATAGACCAATGAGGGCATTTGGTGGGAATCAAAAAAGAGCTAGAGGTGATGGTATTCAAGTCATCCCAACATATCAGTATTTGCAACCATATATAGATGATGAGTAAAATATGGGATATGTTTAGCCAACAGAGAATGGATCCATAGTACATCCTGCTTTGCCCCCAGACATCAAATTTGACATTAAGAGTACCATGATCCAACTTCTAAATTTGAAGGGTGTGTTTGCAGGATTTCCTATCGATGATGCAAATTGCAATTTGAAAATTTCATTGGGATTTGTAACTCGTATACCAATCTAGGGGTAAATCATGAAGTACTCAGACTGAGGCTTTCCCCTTCTTACTTACAGGAGAAGTATTTTTATGGTTAGGGGAATTGCCAAGAGGCTATATCATATTTTGAATAAGTTGTGTAGGCAATTCTTAAACAGGTTCTTTCCTTCATCAAGGATCTTGCAGCTTAAGGATGAGATTTATAATTTCAGGCAGTTCTAATTAGAATCCATGTACGAGACTTGGTTTAGGTTTAAGAAGAAGCTGAACTTAGTGCCCAATTATTAGTATTCAGGGAAAAGCTTATCAAAGATATTCTACAGAGCCTTGAACATCATCTCCAGAGCCCTAGCAGACACTATTTCTGGAGGAGCTTTTATGAGACTGCGCTGAGAGGCACCTTTAGAGATGTTAGATCAGAGTTTACTCACTAACCGAGGGTGGCACACTTGGGAGAATGAGAGAGGATCTGGTATTTATGCTATTGGTGCTTCTTGCAACCAAAGAGCAGCTGATGATATAGTAGCACAAGAAATTACTTTACTATGGACTGATTTAGGGGTGCTAGTGAAGTAGTTTGCAGCAGCTAGTTCTGACAAAGTGAATGCATTAGCAACACAAGGGTCAGCTTCCAAAGCATATGAGTCTGAATTGGTAGAGAAAGCTAACTACATAGATTGTCAAATGACGGGTTTCCAAGCCCAAGGGCAAGGGAACAAAGATTGGAACTTTTATGATAGGTACAGAGATCATAGCAGAGAATGAGATGGTGACTAAAGAAAGAAGGATGACCATAGAGAGTAGGGAGATAGATAAATTCCACCTGGTAGATGTGATGCAGAATCTAGAACGGAAGAGATGCTTTCTAAATTGGTGAAGGGTCAGGAAAATCAAGAAGATAGAGCACCAGTTTAGGCAAATGTCAGCAACTCTGAACCAGAGACAGCCAAGTACCATTTCGAGCAACACTATTTAGAATTCTAAGAACGATGGTCACGTACTTTCTATTACTACTAGGAGTGGTATCACTACTATAGATCCCCCACTACCTGCTACAAAAGTTATTGATGATGAGACATATACTGCTGAGTCCGATAAGGTAACAAAAGATAATAATATAATTTCTAAAGATAAAGGTAAGGATTTAGTCGTTGAGCCAGAGGTAAGACAAATTCGGAGACCATGTCCACCTTTTTCTCAGCGACTGATGCAGAAGAAAGAAGAAGGTAAGTTTAACTAATTTAAAGAGATACTGAAATAGTTGAGCCTTAATATATCTCTTCTTGAGGCATTAGAGCAGATGCCTGGATAAGCCATGTTCATGAAATAGTTAGTCACAAGAAAGAAAGGAGAAACTTTTGAGGATGTTGAGGGTCTACATTATTGTAGTGCAGTCACGACTAGGTCCTTAGCGTAGAAAAAAAGGTAATCCTGGATCATTTACTATACCATGTACTATTGGGTTATCCAGGTTTGCTTGAACCTTGTGTGATTTAGGGGACAACATTAATTTGATCCCGCCGACCATCTTCAAGCAACTAGGCTTGAACCCTTCAAAAACAACTTTAATGCAGTTATTGATGGCTAATCATACAGTGAAGAAGCCTGTGGGAATCTTTTGTGATGTGATCATCAGGGTGGACAAATTAATTTTCTCGGTTGACTTCATCATCTTGTACTATGAGGTTGACACTGAGATGCCTATTATTTTTGGAAGACCATTTACAGACACAGGTAGAGCTATTGTTGACATGGAGACAGTGAGCTAAAATTCTATGTCAACGGTGAGGAGACGACATTTAACATCTGTAAATCTATGAAGCAGCTAACCAGCATAAGGTTAGTATTAGTGATTAATTGTATTGATGACCCTGGAAGATATTCCTATGGGTATCTTGATAAATTCTGAGTAGTGAAGATACCCGTGTCGTGCCATGAAGTTAAATCAAGCGCTTCATGGGAGGCAATCCATGGGCTTGTTGGTAAAGTCTGAGTAACCAACATAGCTGCGTCGTTCCGCATTGTTAAATCAAGTAATAAGTGGGAGGCAACCCATTATATTTTAGTTTTACATTTTTGTTGTTTTTGTTTTTGTAGGTTTTTAACTTTTAGACCTTACATGGAATATGGTAGTCATTGCTACATTCATCGATTTTAAAGTAAGGGACTATGTGATCAGCCCATCATGGTCACAAGTTCCACATTGTAAGTTGAGAAGAAAATTGAAAAGTTGACATTCTAAGGATGAAAAATGGTAGGTTATAGAATTTGGCACTTAATTTTAGTTTTGGGACCTAAAACATAGGTTGCGGGACCATTAGTTTCTAGAAAATTATCACCACACCAAGTTTGGGTTGCAGAAAAGTGGGCCAAAGACTTTGAACCGACAGCTGCACCCAGCACTTGCTTGCTGTAGGTGCTACTTGTGCCCAGGACTTGACCACGGATATAGGGCATGGGTTGGTGCCGCGGCTAGGTAAAAAATTGGGCCCACCAATAGTTAAATATGACCTATTACAGCCCCTCACTTAAATTAAAACATCTTAACCCTCATTCAAACTCATTCTAATCCTCAAAACTTTAATTTTCTCTTTAAGTTCAAACTTCCCACCTTAAACACAAACGAACCCCACAATTAAGAAAAGGTGATATTGTTACTTGTTTGAGATACAAACTTGTCCCAACACGCTAGAAACAAGTTTCAACCTTGTTTTTTCTTGAGTTCTTCATTATTCTCTTTTGGGTTTTCATATTAGAGGTAGTTTTCTTGACTCTTAATGGTAATATAATGCTTTATGTATTGTTGAAACAATTTGATATATGCAATGCATTGCTAAATAGATTAAAATGATCATACTTGTATGAGGGAGCCTTGAAATAACATAAAATCATAATGTTGGGCCTTGTTTTGTGTTAAAATTCTAAGGTCAGGCCCTAACCGAAAGTTGAACTTGAATGAATGAAAGTAATGCCATGAGTTGAATTTGTTTTGTTTGGCTTGAAATTCATGATTTTTTCTTTTTTTGATTAGTGTGTATACATTGGACTTTTTGGAGTTTCTAATAGGTTATAGGGGTACAAAAAAAGATTAAAAATTTAAAATTTTTGAATTTTGAGTTTTTCTTCACCTTTCACTATCCCTCACTTTTGTCAAAAACTAATGTCTGGTTTTCAGGTTTACATGGCACCTAAAGCAGCAAGGAAGAAAGTAGCTAGTACTTTAAGATGATGGGCTAAGTCTTCTGAACTTAGTAGTTTGGTGAAGGAGTTTCCAAGACAACGTCATATTGATGCTACAATTGTAAAAGCTCATAGATTCACACGAGGACAGACTCGTTGGGCTACTCAAATAGCCGTAACCTGGCCGAGGATGAAGTCCCTGAGGATATCACCACCATATACTCCTCCACCCGATGATGATAATAATGATGATAAGGAAGGGTCCTGGAATTCTTCTATGGAGGTTGAGTAGGCGCAATCATCAGTGGTACCCCAGTCTGAGAAGGTTACCACCACTCATACACAACAAACAGAGGTACCCCAGTCTAAGGAGGGTACAACACAGGTGTCTCATATTGCACAACAAGCACCCACACCTACACATGCCACCGATGCACTTCCCAAGGTGGGACACCTGAGGTGGTGTATGGAAGGAATGCGGCATATTTATGAGCTTGATTGTACTATTTGGGAGCTAGGCAGGCCTACACGATGTATCTATGAGGATAACAAGATTGACTTATC
The DNA here is from genome assembly GCF_002878395.1 of Capsicum annuum. Classification (NCBI taxonomy): domain Eukaryota; kingdom Viridiplantae; phylum Streptophyta; class Magnoliopsida; order Solanales; family Solanaceae; genus Capsicum; species Capsicum annuum. Next base: position 199,315,726 of record NC_061113.1, read on the forward strand.
GAGGCTGTAGAGGTTACCACAACTGAGGGTAGCATTTGAAAGGCATAAACTCAGGTGGATAACTAGGCCACTCAGTTCCTATAACCTGGCTATGGTTTGTGAGTTTTATACATCTTATAGAGCCACTATAGTCCTTCCCATGTGCCATCATCCGGGATTTATCAGATTTGAATAACAACCATAGCTTTATCACACACTAGTCAGAGGGGTCAGAGTCGATGTCAGAGAGGAGACTGTCCACTGAGTTATATTTGGCCTAGATTATATTACACCTATATCTATAGTAGAGTGTGACCACAAATTATGGATCATGCGCGATCATCATATTATGGGGGATTCTAAGCGCAAGGCTGAGAGGCTCGAGATAGATAGGTGGATAGTTGGTTATATTTCACCACAACTTGATGAGGCCCCATGGATCGAGGGGCCAACTAGATTAAGAAGGGCATGTTGATACTAGAAGCCAGATTTAGGTGGTTGTTGATTCGATATCACTTGATTCCCATGACTTCAGATAATACATTAACATGGGAAGGAGATGCATTGGCTACCTTCTTGATGGCTTATTTTGATATTGATTTTGATTCCATTCTTAGGTATGAGCTACACAAGAGAGCTTTTGGAGAGCTGAATAACCTGCCATTTCCTTGTATGATCCAGAGGATATGCGACGAGGCAGGTGTACCTGAGTTAGAGAGGGTGACTATTATTATTACTACATAGACAAGGAACCTAATAGGTCTAATAGGTTCAGGCACTTCTAGGAGATTTAGACAGTAGCCAGTAGCACCACAGGCCTAGAATATGGGCCCAACAATTTCTGCATCACTTAATGAGGCATACAGCGATGATACGGGTGTTGGTATAGATGTAGAGATTGAGAAGTAGAGAGGTTCTCCAGATTCTAGTAATCAGGGTGAGGGGACAGAGGCTACGTCTTCTTCATCCCCGGCTTTAACCTCATAGCCGGTTGGTGCATCTACAGAGCCTGCTCGCCCATCCACCACAGCTACTGCCATAGGTATGATTACTGTATCCAGTGATTTTTTGTAGAGCCTAGTGGATAGATAAAGAGCTACAACCATTCAGTTGAAGTTTGTCGAGAACGAGATAACTACTCTCTTTGGGCAGGTGATATCTGGGGTCAGGACTAGATTTAAGAAGGCCAAGGCTAGATGAGAGGCTACTCAAAGAGTCTCACTATTAGAGCTGTGTTTCGACTTTTAGACATGGATTAATGATCTAGAGAGATGGATTACATCCCGATATACAGAGATTGATGTGCCAGATTTGATTCAGATCAAGGAGGATTTTGATATCCTATGTGCAGATATATGGTCTCTTGCAGAAAGTCATGTAGTAACTACTCTCTCTATGATACCCCTTGTAGTCCAAATATCACCTCTGTATGCGTCGAGATATTTTGACTTTTTTGCGGAGGATGATAAGGAGGTCCTAGTAGTTGGGACAAAGAGAGTTCACTTACAAGATTTGTAGGATCCAGTTATGACCGAGGAGGAGGTCCCTAAAAGGTTAGACATAAATCTTTGGAGACTGTATTTATAGATAGGTAAAGGCGTGATTCTATAACAGTGGGTGCATCATCTAGTAGTGCACTGCTACTACCACCATCTTCACCAACTTTTATACCCCATCCGAGGAGGCTCCTTACTTAGGCACTTAGTGTGTCCCATGTATGCTCTCACTTTTCTATGTTTTTCTTTATTTTAGCAAATTGAGGATACTGCACTATTTTTAGTTGGGGTGGGCCTGTCATGCTGCTGTGGATTTTTGTTTTCGTGCTTCTTTTCCTGTCAGCCGTGGTATGATTGTAGAACCAATATGTCTAGGATAATTATGTACCGTATTATGTTTTTTTGTGTAATTAAGAGATTTTGAGTATTTAGGGTAGTAGTCAGATTTTTATTGATTTTTGATAACCCTTTAAAATTTTGTGTTTTAGAATTATGTGTTGATGTACATATGTGTGAACTTTGTGGTTCTTGTTATGGCATTAGTATTAGGAACATGATAACCATTTGCTAACAATTGCATGAATCGAATAGGTAGTAGTTGGTGATATTGACTCTGGGCTACCTGAGAGTGAGATGCTACCTTTTTCCCTTTGTATACTAAATTTAGAACTTTCCCAGTTAGTCCTGCCGAGGTTGAAGGAGAGTCTGTTAGGAAAGAATCATAGGCCATTTTTTGATTTTATTCCACTTTTAGCCTAAATGATCTTCCATGTGTAAATTAAATCCCTTAATCCCTGTTTTTGAGCCTTATAGCCTATCTTTCTTGTTTCACCTATTCACTTTCCCATTTGAATTACAATGAACCTATCTTGGCCTTGGTCCTCCTTGAACATTGTACATCTCAGCTCTGGCAAAAAGTGTAAGTTGAGGGTGGCTATCATAGGGTACATAGTGTAAAATGGGTAAGAAAAAGGGTAAAATAAGAGAAAAACTAGTAGGGTTGGGTGTGGTAGAAAAATAAAAAGAAAAAGAACATCTAAAGAGAATAATTAAGTTTAAAAGAAATAGAAATATCCAAACATAATAAAAGAGGAAAATGTCTTAGTCCCGAATCAATGGACATACCATCATAGAAGATCTTAAGGCTGCCCAAACATGGTGCTCAACCTCTAAATCAAGTCTGGATGCTAGCTAGAGACGAGGTAGTATGTCAACCATTGGAAGATGTGATGCTCTCAACAAAAAAAAGAGAACATGTATCATCTATATATCAACAAGTACTGGTAAGAATCATAGGTTACCTAACTTAACAATGTACAACTAAGCAAGTCAACAACTATAAAAGAGATCATAATAAGATTCAAAATTAATGATATCAAGGAAACAACACATCACAAATCATCATGTAATTACACTCACAAACTCACAAGTTCACTTTACATGCCTTTATACTTAATCATTTTCATCAATCATATGTCATCACAGATATATTCATCAAATAACACTCAATGCATGTGAATGGGTGTATGTATATAAGATGTGTGCATCATCTCTTAGCCTTCTCATTATCGATATAATATATCGGTATGGTATCTAACCCATTATCATAATATATCATAATGTACCAATATAGTACTCGACCCATCATCATATCATATCTTAATATACTGGCATGGTACCTAACCTATCACCTTAACACCTCATCATAATGCAATGAAAATGTAGTGCAGTCATCAAACCACAAACCATACTAGAAGGCATTCGTAGATGCTCAAATCACAAATAAGAACAAATCCATGAAAGTCTAAGTGCTGCAAGAAACTATAGTCTACCTCAGCTTCTTTTCTCAAGGTAGCTTTTAAGCCACTCTTTTTCACATTCGTTCTTATCTGACTCATTCTTGATCTATACACCAACCAAATACACATATATTTCAATAATGCATTGCTTTAACTAGGAATTAACAAACACTAATTTTAGTCATAATTTATCTTATTTTATCATCTTATGGTTTCCTCGTTATTTTAAATTCATAAATACCACTCAATTTGGCATATTTAGTCAAAATTCTAGTCCCATTAGTATTTTCTAACACCCTTGAATTGTTATTACCGAATTCATAAGCAATTCCTTCATTGTACAAATATCCATAAACTAGGATTTAACACCTACCTTACCATTAATCAATTTTTAGTGATTTTTTAAGGTTGAGATAAGTGAATTCACGTCTGGAGCATAATCACTTACCTTCAAAGATGAAAAACTTTGAATTTCTGCCAAAAATTGCCTCTCCCCATTACCTTATTTCATGTTTTGAAAATGGGGAATGAGTTTTTTAAGGTTTTAACATTGATATTTTGTTGTGATTTACCACTGCAGTGAATAATTACCAACAATGGTTAAAATTCTATTACAGTAGTTCACGCCCAATTTCCTGGAGATCGCCTCTGTGATTTCCCTAACCACTATCGTGGTATCGCAGCAATAATTACTTTTTTCACTGTAATGGTATGAGGTGTACACTTGAAAACTCTTATCAGTTTTCTTCATTATACAACACATACTATGAATCTCGACAATGCTAACTAATCCCTCTGCGATAAATGCTATAAGTAGAATTCTATAGCTCCATTTCAGGTACCAAAATTTTCTATGGATTTTGATATGCATTGTCTATACAACCATTATATCAAACCCCACAATTAATAATCATGTTAATACCATATTTTCTTCAACTACCACACCCTCAAATTTATGTTAAAACTAGACTAGCACTGGAAATTTTAAATTTTTGCGAAGGAGAGTCTAGGTACTATATTTACCTCTTAATTTAGCATAATTACATTTTGGATCATTAATCTAGATACCAATTTACCACTTATACCTGAATGATAAATGGATCAAAAACATTATAACAAGAATAGGATATATCTAAATCAATGAACAAGTACGAATACCGCTTACTCGTGCCCACTTCTGTCTCCCAATAGCTTTCTCAATGGTACATTTTCTCTACTAAACCTTCATATAAGGAATACTCGCTTCTGCAACTTATTCACATCCTTAGAAAGAATAAAAATTGGTTCCACTTCACAGGAGTTCCTAATCAAATAATTTTGGGTCCCATAAATAATGTAGTCACCACCTCCATGATATTTGTTTAGCATATATGCATAGATTATGGGGTGATCTTTGTACATACTAGGGGTAAGGCCAGCCTTTATGCTACAAACCCCACTTCTTTCAACAGCTTTAAAAGTCCCATATATCTTGGGCTCGACTTGCCCTTGTCAAATTATATCACACCCTTTAACGTGGTTGCTGTCAAATATAGAACCCTTTGTTGGGTGCGAACCCATAGAGAACAAGATAACTCTTTGTCAAGAACTTATTGATGTAGTTGAAAAAATACAAAAAGTAAATGGGGGGTTTCTTAAGAACAGTAGTAAAAGTAATAATGCTTGAACACTTTAGCATAAAATCAATATAAGATAATCACTAGGACTGTATTCCCCTGACTTCCTAGCGCAAGACACTTCTCATATTCGTCAACCTACCTTATAACGCTCAAATTACACTCTTGAATGGGTATAAGCGATCGTTGTCAATATAAAACCCTACTAGGTTGGGGTCGAATCCCATAGGGAATATGGTGTGAACTCAAGTTGTTTGCGATTTAATTCACTGATAGTTTAATGTTTCCTGAAATGGGGGGTTTAGGTTTTAAAAGTTGTTGTTTGTCACTTTACTTTTGGTGTTTGTAAATCAAGAGTTTATTAAATAACCAAAATTATGTTCACTAGGGCTTCCGGTACATGACAGATGCTAAAAGTTGTTCAAGATTCTCACGGTGGTTAGGATAACAAGCTATCTTTATCGATGTTATACTAAAATGTATCCCTACCTACTCAAGCATTTAATTCCCTAATCCTCTCGGACTTAGGGAATTTCTATTTACTGCCCAGATTTTACCTTAGGTTAACCAACCTTGTTACAACGCTGATTATTAAACAAAGTATTTTCGAGTCCCTGTTGATAATTCACTTCCTACTATATTTGATTTCTTTCTCAAGCAAATCAAAGCAGGTGTGTCTACAGTTTGCAACTAACAGACGTTAACTAAAACTTTAGAATTATAAAGAAATCCTACCACCTTTTGAATCTTGAATACTTAGCACCTCATCAAGACCTAACCCTAGATCCCATAACTCAGGTCAATGGAGTTTATCCACTCATGATGTAACAAACAAAACACATAATTGGATTCATGATTTGAAAGATAAACTTACAGATATGAATAATGACTAGTGAATCGCAGATTAGATCACAAAGGAAAAATCCCAAAATGCTTATAATAATCTCTTAGAAATAGTTGTACTGTTCAAGTCCAGAAGTAAAAAGAGAAAATATCAAAATATCCTCCCAAAACTCCCGGCGTCGACCTTCTCCAGAATAATGATATCAATAATGTTAATAACTAACTAGAAAAGCCTAAAACAAAGCTTTAAATAGTTTACCCTAAATAAGGAAACAAAATCAAAGTTACAGCATTTTCTCAGAATAGATGACGATTATTAGTGACGCCTTATCAGGATCCTGGCGACTTATCAAGAATGTCGCAGGTCTTCTCCAAATCTGTACTCGTCCTGTCTTATGTTGACGGCAAATTCTAACAGCTTATCAGGAGTGTGACGACTTATCAAAAATGTCATCACACTTTTGCTTCAATTCTTATGTCCTACCTAAGTCTGACGGCATTCCTGAGGACTTATCACCATTATGATGGCTTATCACAAAATATCGTCACAACTTCCACTTTAGGCCAATTCTCTATCTACTGATGATGACCAACCTGATAGCTTATTTCCTTATTTATGGTTAACTATTTAAATCCTTGTTTTAGTTTTTTTTTTAATTTTATTCATTCAATCATTAAGGATGGACATATCCCACAAGATAGAAGATACGATTTTTCTCTCTCTCTTTAAAACCAATATTTTGGAGTTTTTCCTTGTGATTCAATTCAAAGTATACTTTTGATTTTCTTCATCATTGTAAGTTAATCCTTTTAGTTATGAATTCAATTTGCATACTTTTTTCTTGCATTATGAGTGGCTAAACACCTGTAACCTGGATCATGGGATCTAGGGTTAGGTCATGATAAGGTGTTGAATACTCAAGATTTAATAGGTGTTAGGATTTCTTGGTAATTCTGAGATTATAATTTACGTCTATTGGTTGTAAACAGTAGGCGTACCTACTTTGGTTTGCTTGAAAAAGAAATCATAAACAGTAGAAAGTGAATTATCATCAGGGAATCGAAAAGGCTTCATTTAATAATTAACACTGTAACAAAGTTGATTAACCTGAGGTAAAATGTGGACAGTGCATAGCGATTCCCTAAGTCTGAGAGGATTAGGAAATTAGACGCTTGAATAGGCCGAGAGACATTTGAGCATATCATCGATAAAGATAGATTATGATCATAACCACCGTGAGAATCTTGAGTCACCTTTAGCATCTGTTATGTACCGTAAGCCCTAGTGAACATAATTTTTGTTATTTGATAAACTCTTGATTGACAAACACTGAAATTAAAGTGACCAAAAATTATTTGCTAATCTCCAAAACCCCCATTTTATATTTTTATATCATTTGTTTGAATTTAACTTGTAGCTTTAGTTTCAAACTAGTTCAATCGCCACTCACATTGTTCCCTGTGGAATTTGACCCTAACCTAGTTAGGTTTTATATTGACAAAGATCGTTTACACCCATTCAAGAGTGTAATTTGAGCATTATCAAGATCTTGCAATTATTTAGAGTTAAAAGCCTCAAATGTGTTAGCATATGCTTATACATCAACACCCTCAACTTAAAACAATTGCTTGTCCTCAAGTAACCAAAACATAACTACGATAATGAAAAGTACAATTTGGCAGCTAACTTCTCATATTAGTTCAGAACTATTTCACCATCTCCAAGGTCAGTCAATTTAAAACTCACTATTGATGTTTTAAAAAATAACCATGCAACTCACAAGCATCAAGATACGGGAAAAAATCATCAATAACAATCATGCCATACCGAGATCACACTATCTGAACAAGTCAGTGACATAGCAACATACCCAATGTGCCCTCACCACAACGAAATTCCTTTTTTTACTCATATCAGAATTCACATACATAAACATAGGGATAATCACAAGTATTACTCTTAGAATGAAGTTCCAAACACTGCATGTCAAATGCCATAGGCTTTCCCTTATAGTCAGTACCCAAATCTTCAGATAGGTCAGTTAGGATCACTTTAGGGCTTTTCTTAGGCTTGTAATGTAAGCTAGGAGATGGTATCATATTCATGGATATTTTAGAGTGACTATGTCTCATCACCTGTGTGCATGAAAAAAAGGTGGAAATTAGTTCATTTAATGACAAACATGTCTCATTTATACATTCAATTCACAGTATTGTGCAGAATTGTTGAGTGTAAATGAGTGGTAAATTCACTACTCAACAACACCCCTAACTTAAAACTTTGTTTGTCCTCAAGTAACACTGCTTCTTTCCATGAGAATATGCATGTTTATGCCCAACTTATATGACCCAATGATCACTACACCTTCAAGCTTAGTTGCTACCACAAATAGCTCATCAAACATGGGCAACACTATTCGCATAATACCCCTCAACATGAAATGCAATTTTAAAAGGTGCGAAAGACTTTAAAGAGCAACCATGAAACAATTACTAGTACTCTAGAAATGACTCACCTTTGACCTTACCTCTAATATACTCGTTTGGCCTCAATTTTTTGGGAGATGACAATATCACCCAGCTCAACTCGTTTACATGCCTCTTTATGAGAAGGAAAATTCTACACACTCCAAGTTATCTAGTATGCAACAAAGGGGATTTAGGTGTAATAATCTCTCTCTCACAAAGACTCTCAATACTAACAAGTTCCATGCCATAGGCTTTCTCTTATTTTCAATCGCCACTATAATGAATACACTTGGTTGGAGATCTCAAAGGGCTTTTTGAGCTTGTAAAGTAGGTTCGGTGAAGGGTAGGATAACATTTATGAACAAAGTGGCTTAACACTTCTTGAATATCTACATCACTGTATTTCAACTAACTTGAGACCATGGACCACTCCATTTGTTTTCACACCTTACACATGCCTACTATAAGAGCCTTGATTTCCTTAACTTTTTAAGGCCATCATTCTTTTGGTTATTTGTATTGCAATCTATGCCTAATTTTTCTTTTCATCATTCCTTTCCTTTTCACTTTTTCATTGCTTGGCTCAAAGGCATCCAATTACTCTACCATGGCCAAAGGTCAACTCTTTTAAAATTACCACCCCCAACTTAGGAATTTAGCCTCAATTTTCATTTTTCATGTTCAAGGAGGGTTGGGCTCAAGAGAGGGACAAATTTTTGAATGGTACACGGCATGTAACGTATTTTCCAAAGAAAGGAATGAATTTGGGGACCTAATGGTCCTATTATATGCATAGGAAAGCTATTTAAGATTAGAGTGGGTTTCCAGTTCACAAAGATGGCCTAGGATCATCTCACCAACCAAATATAATCAAACTTAGCCTTAAGAGACTAAATGGGCAAGTTATTGACGGTACAAGTATACATGAGATTTAGACAAATAATCTCACTTTACATGGCATGCAAATTTGCCAAGGACGCTCAATTGCCCCTCCCGCTAGAGACAAAAATGGAGTATCTACCGATTTTCACAAGTTAACAAATTTGGAGTCACAAAAAGAGAAAAAGTATTGAAACAAAGTCGCTCACGTTCATGCCCTTGATTATTTTGAGAAAAATTGATAGAGGGGGGTGTTTGCTTTGCATTTGCACCACACGTAATTTTCTAAAAAGCCTTCGTCTCACATTTTGGCTTTCACCCGGGAAAATCATGTAGCTACTCAGACTTTGCCATAGGTATAAGTGCGATCCCAAATCTAAAATGCCACAGGTACTTAGACTTCCCTTGCATTTATAACTCTGATGCTATAGGTACTTAGACTTCCCTTGCATCCATGGCTCAAACCCCGATCATGACACTTTTCCCTTAAGAATGTCATCACTCAATCCATCATAAGAAAATGCTCATCGGATATCATAACAAGAAAAATCAAGATAAAGAAACAATCTAAAAACAAAACAAAATAACGAATCCATGAAAATGTGGGCACCATCAGAGTGCCCAATTATTACAACCCAAATAAAAATAAAAATCATCCTAAAGAACATCAAAATATTCAAAAATGTCAATAATATAGGTCTAAATGAATAAATTAAGAGATAGGCACCCCCAAATAAAAGCATGCAATGTCCTCACTACATAACAAATAAAGCATAATAAGGGATAAGGGTGATCCCTGAAACTCCTTCAAGAGTTTCTCTCTCTCTCTCTCAGACTTCGCATCCCCACCTGTACCCTTAGGACCTGACCAGTCGACTGAGGCCTCATCGTCTCTCTCAACTCAGGAGGAAGATAGTCTATCTTATGGTTTTAGGACCTTCTAAAGGCCTTTTACTCCCTTCCATATCTTCTTAAAGAATTTGTCTCTCTTCTTCTCCCTTTTGACCATATTCTCGTATGAAGCTCGAAGCTTTCGGTGCTACTCTGCCAAAGATGAGTAGGCTCTCTCAAGTCTAGTAATGGTAGCTCCTTGCTTCTTCTAATCCTCCCAATACTTATCATAGTCAGCATGGGACGTGAGTGGCGGGAGGTAGAGGGCTCTCCTGACCCTTGGGGCATGGCTCTAATCTCATTAGAAATATCATCAAAGGGGTTGGCTGTGGATGGCCTTCTAGACTCTGACTCTTGAGATGTCTATTTACCTAAATCAATCTTTCTCTTCTTTTTCTTATCGGTGCACCCAACTATCTCCAAAGTACTGCTTAACTTCTGCTCACCTGTATAACTATGTAATGAAAAAAGGGAAATAGAGGTACGTACCACCTTGGTTCTTGATGAATTTTATCTCAGATATGACAATTCGAACGACATTCAAAAGGCTATCATCTAAATTGCAAGCCACCATCCTAGCCCGCATGTCAGGAACCACTGCCATATGGGTGCAAGGGGAGGCCCAGCTACAAATCATAATTATCCAAGTATGGACCTCGACAGTGAAATCATTCATGGATATGTTTCTTTTTGTTTCCACCCAAGAGACTTCCTTGCCTGGGCACAATCTCTTCACCAACTAGTTGTCCGACTCACACCCCGTGGCCTCAAAGTCGGCCATGCTTGCGTTCGGGAGCCCATATAGATGATTGATTTTCTCTGCACCAAATTCCACTGCCTTCCCCCAGATCCTGATAGTCATGCTTAATGGGTCTAAGAAGGATATTACACTAAGCTTAGTGTAGAACCCCCAGACCCACTACTCAATCTCCCTGAAAGGGTCCAGGGAGAAGCACCACCACCCTGTGTCCATGATCTTATTATGAAATATTGGAAGTTTTTTTGACACTTTTTCAGAGCATATTCCTCTCATAGAGATCAGCTTTGTCCGAGGAACATCAGCATAGTATTGAGTATGACACTAAGGGTCCATGAATCGAATTTGGTCGTATTCTTCCATGATATGATCCTGAAAAGCAAGAGAACAATATAACCTCACCAATCATTGGCATATACATGCACAAACTATGGTATGTTGTTCACTAAAGCTCATGGGATATGTATTTGATGGTGTTTGGACAAACAATTGAAGTGCATAAATTTTATCCCAGGTTGAAAAATAGCCTCAGTTAATAGGCTCGGGGCCATAGTGACGTGATCACGATACCTGAGACTGGTTTCAATCCAAAATTTCCAATGTCCAAGAATTCAAATTTTGGTCAAAACATGTTCTACCACAAAAGTTTATTCTGAAAGCATTGAATATGGTTACTAGGTACTCGATTAAGCCCTTAAGATGTAAAAACAACTAGCTATGACTCGTTTGGGCATTTGATCGAGCACGTGGCGCGAACACTTCATTTTACTAAATGTCACACAAAAGTTTATGCTGAAAGCATTGAACATGGTTACTAGGTACTCGATTAAGCCCTTAAGATGTAAAAACAACTAGCTATGACTCGTTTGGGCATTTGATCGAGCACGTGGCGCACACACTTCATTTTACTAAATTTCACACAAAAGTTTATGCTGAAAGCATTGAACATGGTTACTAGGTACTCGATTATTCCTTTAAGATGTAAAAACAACTAGCTATGACTCGTTTGGGAATTTGATCGAGCACGTAGTGCGAACACTTCATTTTACTCAATTTCATACAAAATTTTGGGTACTCAAGACGTCCTCATGCATGAACATAACATATTCTAGCAACTAACAACCACACAAGTTCATTACAACACATATTTAGGTTGCCTCCCACATAGCGCCTTAGTTATCGTCGTGGTACGACGTCTTCTTTCTTTCTCAAGTTGGGTCATCACGGGCCCCCTTATTTACTTTCTCAACTTTAACATCGATTACCTATACCATTTGAAGCTCCATGGGTTGTTTCTTTATTTTGCACACCCGAAAGGACACTTCACCATTATGAACTCTAAACTTCATTTCCCCAAGATCCAAATCAAAAATGGCTCTCAAGAAAAGGTCGACCAAGAATGATGGGCACCTCTTTGTCCATTTTACAATGTTGCACAACAAATTTGGCCGGAAGGATGAATCAATTTACTTTCGCCAACATGTCAAACACAACACCAATTAATTTCTTGATAGATCGGTGCCATCAAAATCCTCATTGACATTGGAATAGTAGTTCCTGAGCCAAGACTCTTATATATTATGAAGGGCATAAGATTTATACTCACACCAAGGTCATATAATGCCTTCTCAAACTTATGTGCCCCCATAGTGCATGCAATTGTAAAAGCTCCCAAATCTTCCTTCTTTTCTGCTATCGCACTAGCCATGATAGTGCTATACCCATGAGTAAATTCAATGGTCTCACATTCAACAAGTCTCTTCTTGGACATCAATTTTTATAAACTTAGCATACCCTACAATATCTTGGATAGCCTCAAGCAAAAGGATATTAATTGAGAGGGTGGCAAGCATATCCATGAATGTTTTGAATTTAGCATTATCCTCCTTTTTGAACCTTTGGGGGAATAGAGGAGGAACCATAATGGTAGGCATTGGATTACTTTTCACTTCATCATATTTAACTACCTTTGGATCACCCTTTTCACCATCAATTTCTTTATTCAACACTATCTTTTTTTCCTTCCCTTTATGAGACTTCGGAGTCTCTTACTTTTAATCATTTAGAAGATTTTTATCCACATAGGGCTCCTTTTCAACATCTACCACAAGATCACCATTACCACTCCTAGTTATAATAGCTAATACTTGTGCCTCATTTTTTAGGTTTACAATGGTGTCACTAGGGAAGAAGCCCTTTGGTGTAGCATTAAGTTGGGTGGAGATTTGCCCGATTTGAGTCTCCAATTGCTTGATCAAAGTGGAGTGGGATACAACCATTTTATTGAGTTGGGAAAAATCACCTTTCAATTCACGAACCACTTTTTCCGTTCCCTCCACTTACATCAAAATCCTTGCTAGCATATCTTTCGTTTTATACTTATTGGGATCAATGGAGTTGGAATCCTTACCATTTGATGGATCATGAGGGGGCACATAACGATCATACTCATGATCCTTATCCCTCCAATCATGGTCATAGTCCCTATCTCTTTTATTCCAACCTTGGTTCCCACCTTTTCTTTGGTTCCCGGGTATGCCCCCCCAATTTTGCTTGGTACCTTCATCAAGCAAATTTAAAGATGCATGATAATTTAACTTTACAAGAGATCCCCCCGCCACATTGTGTCCCATAATTTTGTTGAGTAGATCAAGGTCCCGATAGAAGATTTAGAAAAGCATCTTCTCTAGGACCTCGTGGTTGGGACAATGCAAAAGTTTTTCGTTGAATCTTTCTAATACTTCGTACAAGAATTCCCTATTCAATTGCCTAATGTTCATAATCTTATCCTGCAATTGGAGCATTTTGGATGGTGGGAAATACCGATCAAGGAAGACCACGATGAGTTAATCCCATGAGGTGATGGATCTAGCCGGAAGAGAGCAAAGCCACAACAACGCCTCTCTCATTAGAGAAAATGGGAAAAGACAAAGCTGGATGGACTCTTGGGTTATGTGTGAAATATCAAAGGGTGCACATACTTCAACAAAGTTCTTTAAATTCAAGTTTGGCTCCTCATAGGCTTGTCCCCCAAAAAGTCCCTTCATTTGTAGAATATGCAACATGACGCTCATGACATGAAAGACACTGTTCCCCTGTTTAGGTGGTATACGGATGGCTCTTGAACGACCAACGTCATTAAGTTGCTCCTCATCATCAAGAGGACCATCAAGAGACCCGGTATGCTTGCAGTGTCACTCCTTGTTCTGTGAACACTATAGGGATTACCTAAAAGGGAAACAAAAACAACAACCAAAGTAAATAGAAAACACTATGGGTGTACCCAAAGTAACACTCAACACCACACAAGTGAAACCAAAATTTCACTCCCGGACAACGGCGCCATTTTGATAACGCTCACCTATACCATCAAAAGTGGTAGAGGACAGCCATTGTCAATAGTTCAACTTATGTTGAGGTAGAATCCATGAGGAATGAAATTAGAATTCTAGTCCTATGGGTGTTAAATGCTACTAATAAGCAACCCGCAATATGAATAAAACATAAACATAAATAAAAATAAGGGGTTTGGTTTGGTACGTGTTTATCAATAGAAACTCAAGTCAACAAAGTGAACAACAATTATGATTTAAATTTTATATAAGTAGAATCTTGGGATTATGTCTACCTAAGGGCAAGTTATGCATGGGTGCATGAAAATTTATAGTACATGCTAGTTATCAATAATATGGTAGGCTAGGTATAAGATCCATGAGAATAGTCTATCAATGTAACCTCAAGAATTTCACTCATTGACCCTTCCGGGTACATAACAAGTGTAACGAATTTTAACCACCCATTACCTAAATTGGGAATTCCTTATTTCTAGGAAGAAGCCCAAGATATAGTCAACTACATAATCATGCTTATATCTATGATACTGAAAATTAGTAAACTATATCCATTAATTATCTGCTCTCGCTTTGTCAACCATATCCCTCTTTCAAGGATGATATGGGTTCCAAAAGTTCACCCAAACCCCTATTTCAGGAATGGTTTGAGCATTCAGGAGTTTGGAGTTTTCACCCACAAACCAATTTTGTGCATTTGAGACTTTCACTCACAAATCCTAACTAATTTAATCCAGCAATAGCAAAACCCATCATACCAACTAAAATCTACACAAATACATTACAACCCACACATAATTGCACCTTAGTACAACATAATCCCAAGATAATGGAAGTTTAGATACTCATGAAGAAAAAAGTATGCTAAATTCAAAGTCTCCAAATCAAAATACAAAATGTTGCCCAAATTAAGGTTTAAACTTCAAATTTAAATTGTTGCAAGAATGCAGAATACCTAAAGAGAAAGGGTTTTATCCTCTAAAAGGAATTGGGTTTGATTGAGTAAAATTACAAAATTGACCTGAGCCAAAATCCCACTAAGCCACGATCGCATCAGCTTTGCTTCTATCGTAGCTACCAAGATCGTGATAAGATCTACGTGATCGCGGTGGCTGACAAATCTTGACTGGCCGCGATTACATCCCTCAGACCACGATTGTGGTAACTGAGCCTGATCCATGCAGGGTCTTCAGTAGTGCACTTTTCCTCTCCTTTTGATTTCTATTTAGCTCAAGTCCACTTCTTTCTATCTCATCATCTATGTGCATGCAAAAATAAGGAAATTAGTGTATTTAATCACAAACACGTCTTATTTATACATTTAGTTCATAGTAGCGTGCACGATTGTTGAGTGAAAATAAGTGGTAAATTCACCACTTGTCAGTATCGTTATACCAACACTAGAGCTTGCAAGTCTATCCATTTATGCCATACCAAAACCATTAAACCAATTTGACTCGAAAGTTTTTAAACCAATACCATGGGCACCAAGGCCTTTCTAATAAATTTAAAATAATTTGAACCAATTTAGGTTGCATTACCTTTTATGCAATGCAAGGATTTCAATGATAGTGAAGCTACGTATTAAAAGCATTCTCATTGGCATTTTAACAAATATATTGAGGGCATATAGTTTCCAAATCCAAAACCACGTACAATTGACCATTCCCATGGAACCACATGTTCAAATCACAATTATAACATAAAAATTATAAGTGAAACATAGGAAAACACTAATCAATCAAAAACAACCAAAACCCCAACATATACTTCAAAACCCAAAACAATACCACAATAATGACATGAAAATCATTCATTAAAACATGTTTTAGTTGAACTAACAATGAAGGAGGGGTAACATGCCATAGACACCAAGGAATATGGAGAGAATCCCTCTTGAAAGCCCTAAATTGATTGACTTGAAAAAACCTAGCATTTTCTTGACCCAAGTGCTTGAGAGAGATTGGAGAGAGTTTAGAGACTGTTTTGATCATCCAAACCGTAGAATAAGGGATCAAATAGTGTTATAAGACGTGGAGTTTTAAGAGGTTGGGGTCAGAAATACCATAAATACCCTCAGCTTAAAAGCTATAAAAAGAACACAGGAGGGTACAGTTGGATCCCTCAACTCGTATCCACAACATACGAGTTGTACCCTCCACTCGTAACTTGATAAAAAGTTGGACACCACATTCTGTCCAACATACAACTCTATAGGACTAACTCATACCATTACTATACGACTAGTATCCTTTAAGTCGTACCCTAAGTGGGACATTTAGGCTGGACACTGGACAACATACAGTTGGGTACTATACTTCTCATATAATGAACATATGACTCGTCACCACCATCACGTAACCACAATAGAAACCCAACCACCAAACACTGGACACCTACAAGTTGGGTCACCTGACCCGTACTCATACCATACGACTAGTATGGTGAGTCATATGATTATCAGAAATCTTAAGACTCGAGAAATTTGCAAAGGCAAGAATCCAAGGTGTTTCAATTCTCCCCCACTTGGATCTTTCATCCTCGAATGATTGAACAAGGAAGTACAAGAACGAGTAAACATCTAAACGTTTCTACTCTTACCCTTAAGATAGAAAATATAACACTAAGGAATTTACCATTTTATCTTTAACAAAGACATAACACAAATATGCAAGGAAATCAATCTTTCCTTTAAATAAGTTAGAAAATAAGGATGTTATGAAGAGCACATACCTTACGCATGAATTTTTAGAGCATAAAATAGGAATGGATACTAGGACTTTATGTCATTTTCAGCTTCCTATGTAGCCTCTTCTACCTTGTGATTCCTCTATAGAACCTTCACCGAGGCCACATCTTTGATCCGTAACTAATGAACCTGACGATCCAAGATTTTAAATTGAATCTCCTTAAAAGATAGGGAAACCAAAATACCAATATCCTTAATAGGAATAACCTACGATGGATCACCAATACACTCTCTCAACATAGATACATGGAATGTCGGGTGAATGGAGCTTAAGATAAAAAGCAACTCCAACTCATGTGCAACAGTGCCCACCGTTCTCAAAATCAAGTACAAATCAACATACTAGGAACCAAGCTTCCCCTTCTTCCCAAACCTTATCACTCTGTTAATAGAAGATACCTTTAGGAACACCCTATCTCCAACCTCAAACTCTAAGTCCCTTTGCCTCACGTTTGCATAGGACTTTTGGTGACTCTGGGTATCCTTAAGCCTATCCTAAATCACCTTCACCTTCTCCATATCTTGGTGAACCAAATTAGGGCAAAACATATCCGCTTCACCAAGCTCAAACCACCCAATAGAATACCTATACCTTTTACCATACAACGCCTCAAATGAAGCCATCCCAATGCTAGAGTGGTAGTTATTGTTTAAAGTAATACAAGAGGTAAGTGATCAACCTAACTACCACCATAGTCAATCATGCAAGCCCAAAACATATCATCTAATATCTGAGTAGTCATTTCTAATTGCCCATCTGACTATGGGTTAAAAGAAGTACCCATACTTACCTTGGTCCTCAAACCTTTCTAGAATAGCCACCAAAATTGTGATGAAAATTGCAAACCACGATCGGAAATGAAAGAAACAGGTACCCCATGCAACTTCACAATCTCTTGGAGGTATAACATGGCATAATCCTCAGTCGAGAAGTTAGTCCACACTGGTAAAAAGTGAGCCGAATTTGTCATCCTATCCATGATGACATAAACCAAATCAAATTAATTCCGAGACCTAGGAAAACTGGTACAAAAATCCATATTGATCACTTCCCAAGTCAATTTAGGTAGCTTAATTTCTTGATACAATCTTTCAGTCTTCATATGCTCAATTTTCCCTTGTTGGTACACTATGAACTTGGCAACAAAATCAGCCAAGATCCTCTCTTGCAAGCCATTAGTGTCAGGAACACATAACCTTCTTTGGTACCGCAAAGTACCATTACCACTAATCTTGAAGGCCATCACCTTTTGCCCACCTACATCACCCTTAATCCTCATCAGGATAGGATCTAACATATATTTTTCCTTGATTTCAGCACCAAGAGACAACCGCGCCACTTCCTACACAAACACACCACTATCCTCGAGTCCAAAAGATGAACTCAAAGGTTAGCTAAATGGTGAATATCCTTCACCAACTCCTGGTTCTTGTTATCCACATGAGCTAAACTCTCCATGGATAACCTGCTAAGAGCATCACCAACCATGTTAGCTTTACCTGGGTGGTAGTGAAGACTCATATCATAGTATTTGAAGCTCAAGCCATCTCTTTTGCCTAAGGTTAAGCTCTTTCTGAGTGAACACATACTGCAGGATCATAAGATCAGAAAAGATATCCACATACACCTCATACAAATAGTGATGCTAGATTTTTAATGCGTACACCACAACTAACAGTTCTAGGTTATACGTTGGATAGTTCTTCTCATGCACCTTCAACTGTTTAGAGGTATAAGCTATGACTTTTCTATGCTGCATCAGAACACAACTAAGCCCCACACGGGATGCATCACAGTAGACCGCAAACCCATCAGTGCCTTCAGGTAAAGTCAACACTGGAGCTGAAGTTATCTTATTCTTCAGCTTCTCGAAACTCCCATCACAAGCATCAAACCATAGAAACATTACCTTCTTCTGAGTCAACTTAGTTAACGGGGCAGATATAGTGAAAAAAACTCTCTTCAAACCTCGTGTCGTAACCCGCTAAACCCAAGAAGCTTCGGATGCTAATTGGAGTCGTGGTTCTAGGCCACTTCTTCACCACTACAACTTTCTATGTATTCACCATGATCTTTTCACTAGAAATGACATGTCCTAAAAAGAGGCAGCGTTCAACTAGAACTCACATTTCGAGAATTTGGCATGGAACTGTTGCTCTTTTAAGGTCTGCAATACAATGCAGAAGTGATTCAGATGATCCACTTTATGTATAAAGTTCACCAAAATGAAATCTATAAAAACAATGACAAACAGATCTAGAAACTACTGGAAAACCCTATTTATTAAATCCATGAATATTGCAAGGGCATTGGCCATCCCAAAGGACATAACCAGAAACTTGAAGTACCCATATCGGGTACGAAAGGCAGTCTTAAGGATATCTACCTCCCAAATCTTTAATTGATGATACTCAGATCGAAGATCGATTTTGGAGAAAAACTTAGCACCCTAAAGCTGATCAAACAGATCATCTATCCTTGGAAGAGGATACTTATTCTTTATCGTTACCTTGATCAACTATGAATAATCAATACATATCCGAAGGAAACCGTCCATCTTATGCACGAATAACACTAGTGCACCCCACAAAGCACACTAGGATGGATGAAACCCTTTTCTAAAAGATACTTTAGCTACTCCTTAAGCTCTTTGAACTCAACTGGAGCCATTATATATGGAGGAATAGAAATTGAACGAGTTTCCAAAACAAGATCAATCCCAAACTCAATCTCCCTATTAGGAGGAACACCAAGAAGGTCATCAATAAAGACCTCAGGAAATTCATTTACCACAGGGATGGAATGCACAAAAGGACCCTCCGAGTTAGAATCTTTAACTCGTACTAGAGATAGATACACCCTTTAGAGATTAATTAGATTAAAGAGACACCTTTTGGAGATTAATCTCCAAGCTCTAAGATAAGATATGAACTTCTCCATAGGAGCTAGTAAATACCCTCCCACTCAATAACTGGTTCATTTGGGAATTTAAAAAAGACCTTATGGGTCTAACAGTCTACAAAAGCATAGCACGAGTGCAACCAATCCATCCCCAATATGACATTGAAATCCATCATATCTAATTCAATTAGGTCCCCCACAGTGTCTTTGATACCAACAGATACTACATAGCCCCTATGGACTCTACTAGCCACCACATAACCACCCACCAAGGTGGAAACAAAAAAAGGATCTGAAACACACTTCGGACCAAAACCAAAATACACAGCCACAATGGGGTTACATAAGAGAGAGTGGACCCCAAATCAAGTAAATAGTACATATCATGGGAAAAGAATTTTAATATACTAGTTACAGTATCAAGTGATGCCTCGTACTCCTATCGGGTAGTGAGAGCATAAAGACAGTTTTGACTAGTGCCAGAACTAGATAGTGCACCCTTTGGTACCGGAGCTAATGGTGAAGTAATTGGAACCTTGTTTGTCCTTGAAGCAACCTTGTCCAATGGACAGTTCTTAATTATATGCCCTAGCTGACAACAGCTAAAGCACTTACCCTTCCTTCTTCACAATAACCCTGATGCAATCTACCACAGAACCTGCAGGAAGGATATTATAGAGCTGACTAGGCCCTACTAGTCTTAGATTGGGCACCCTATGCTATGAAGTTATCGCCATCTTAGAAATGCCTTCCCCTTAATGGCTTGGGAAAAGGGCATTAGCCACTGAGTAAAACCAGAGTTTCCCCACTTCTTTTTGGGCTACTTTCCACAATCCCTGTCACTCTACTGTCAGCCACCACCCTACTCATAGAACCAAAATTTGTTGCCCTACCACTAACCTATCTTAATTTGCTTCTTCTTCTCTTCCTCCACCTATTGCATTTTCACAACCAACCTAGAGATATATATTTCCTTGATCAACAAGGCATCCTTACTCTCCAATATCTCTAAACAACCCAAAAGCAAACTTTCTTATTCTAGCTCTCATGATATAAACCATCTCTGGAGTATACCAAGATAACTAGTGGAACTTTAATGCATACTCCTTGACTGATATCTTTCCTTGGTTCAGATTAACAAACTTTTCTGGCTTTGCTTCCCGTAAATCCTAAACAAAGAAGCGGTTTAGAAAAATATTAGAAAAATCCTCCCGTAGGTCTGAATCAGCCTCATCACCCCTTGACTGATCCCATTTCTTGTACCACTTGTATACCATATCTTTTAGCTGGAAAGTGGCAAAATCCACGCCCTCAATATTTTTTGCATGCATAACTCAAAAGATTTTTTCCATTTTATCCAAGAAACCTTAAGGATCCTCTTCCATCCTAACACCTATAGGTCAGTGGGTTTAACCTTATGAACTGCCAACTATTGTGGCCTCCGAAGATAGTATAAATGTTGCTCATCCTGAGAAGCTACCAACGCAGTTAACATATGGATAGACTGAAAAAACTCAGCATTTGTTACATTGGCTGAGAAGCTCAAGGAGGACTGAAGGGATCTCGTGGAACTCCAAGATGGGAATCATGAACTGGACCCTAGACCGGGTCTGGATCCCATAGGTAGAACGTGTCTCATCAACATTATCCTTGAGTGGGATAGAGGAGTTTTCGTGATCTTTAGATTGTCAAAGAAGCATGATCTGAAAAGTGAACAAATAAAAATTAGAGGAGAATTTAGGACCTTAGACTCTACAACTAAAAAATAGACACAAGAAAGAGAAATATTCTAAAATGCATCATAGCCTCTCCCTTATAAGTGTGGTGCACTACACACCCTTGAAAGAAACTCTACACGACATGGCTTTATAGACTCCCAATTGATCATAAATCTAGTGCTATGATATCAGTCTGACATGACCAAACCAGGGCCTATTTGTGTCGGTCATCTTAAGTTCAATCCGGATGGGAGACTGACCCCAATACCCTACCATAACTTCCTTGCATCCTATGTTGAATAAATCCTAAACATATAATAAGATTTAATAAAATCAAATGAAAGATATTTAAAGAAGGACACACATCCCCCCTTAAGCCCCTATTGAAACCATTCACACACAACCAACCAATTACTTAGGAGTCCTTTTAATTAGGTAGTAACCATTGTTATCATCATACCAAAATTAGAGCTTACAAGTCTGTCCATTTATGCCATACCAAAGCCATTAAACCAATTTGACTCCAAAGTTTTCATTTAAACCAATACCATGGCCACCAAGGTCTTTCCAATCCATTTAAAATCATTTGAACCAATTTAAGTTCCATTACCTTTTATGAACCAATTTAAGTTCCATTACCTTTTATGCAATGCAAGGATTTCAATAAGAGTAAAACTATGTGATAAAAGCATTCTCATTGCCATTTTAACAAACATGTTGAGGGCATATAGTTTCCAAAGCTCAAACCAAGTATCAATTCACAAATCCCATGCAACTATATGTTCAAATAACAATTATAACATAAAAAAGCATAAGTAAAACATGGAAAAACACTATCCAACCAAGAACAACCAAATCTCCCAACTTATACTTCAAAATCCAAAACAATACCATAATAATGCCATAAAAGTCATTTATTGAAGCATGCTTTTAGTTGAAATAACAATGAGGGAGGAATAACATGGCTTAGACACCAAGAAATATGGAGAGAAACCCTCTTGAAAGCCCCAAATCGATTGAATTTAGAAAAACCTATCCTTTTCTTGACCCAAGAGCTTGAGAGAGATTTGAGAGAGTTTAAAGAGTGTTTTGATCTTCCAAAGTGTAGAATGAGGGACCAAATAGTATTATAAGATGTGGGGTCTTATGGGATTTGGGTGGGAAATGTCTAAAATACGCTTAGCTTAAAAGCTATAAAAATAACATAGGAGGGTACGATCAAACCCTTCAACTCATATCCATACCATGCGAGTGGTACCCTTTACTCGTAACTTGATAATAAAGTTGGACAATACATTCTATCCAATGTACGACTCCATAGGCCTAACTCGTACTATCACTATACAACTAATATCCTGCAAGTTGTATCCTAAGTAGGATATCTAGGCTAGACACTAGATAATATATGGTTGGGCACTATACTTCTTATATCATGAACATACGACTCATCGCCACCAACACGTAACCATAATAGAAACCTAACCGCTAGATATTAAATCCCTTACAGTTGGGTCACCTAACAAAGTAGACCCCTTACAGTTGGGTCACCTAACCCATACCCATACCATACAACTAGTATGGTGAGTCGTATAATGATTAGTAATCTCAAGACTTAAGAAAATTGCAAAGGATAGAACTCGGGTATTTCAGACTATTTAAGAGGTGGTAAAGTCATCTGTTGGTGTTGCAGTAAAGGAGAAATGTTAACCCTATGCTGATATAAATCAAGAATAATTTAGGTAGGAAGAAAGTAATGGTTTTTGAGATTAGTGGTGATTTTATCTTTAGGTACCAAGGTAGATTATGTGTTCTCGATATTGATGGGGTACGAGGAAGAATTTTGGTTGAAGCTCATGAGTCATATTATACTATTTATCCTGGTTCAACAATAATGTATCATTATCTTAAAGAGATTTATTGGTTGAGTAACATAAAGAGGGATGTGGCCAATTTTATGGCTAAGTGCATGGTGTGCCAGAAAGTGAAGAATGAGCACTTAAGGCCCTATGGGTTGACTTAGGAGATTGAGCTGTCAGAGTGGAAATGAAAGATAATTAATATGGATTTTATTACTGATCTTTCACAGTATCGCCAATAATTTGATTTAATTTGGTTCATCATGGATAGGATAACTAAGTCTTCTCACTTCTTGCTAGTGAGGACTAATTTCTCTCCAGAGAATTATGACAAACTATTCATTGAAGAGATCATGAAGTTGCATGGTACTCCAGTTTCCATGTTACCCGATTGGGGTACTCAGTTCTCATCTCACTTTTGGAGATTGTTCCAGTAGGTTTGGGGACAAAGGTAACCCTTAGTACCACTTTCCACCTATAGATAGATGGGCAACCAAAAAGGACAATTCAGTTCTTAAAAGATATGCGTCGAGCTTGTGTATGTTATTTTGGTGGAAGTTGGGTAAACCAGTAGCCTCTTATAGAGTTTCCCTATAACAATAATTATCACTATCGTATTGCTATGGCCACGTTTGAGGCCTTATATGGTAGGAGGTATAGTTCTCTTATTAAATGGTTTGAGGTTGTAAAAATAAGTTATTTGGTCCTGATTTGGTTCCCCAAGCCATGGAGAAGGTGAAGGTGATTCAGGATAGACTTAAGGCCCCCCAAAGTTGCCAAAAGTCCTACGTAAATATGAGGCAAAGAGAATTGGAGTTCAGTGTGGGTTATTGAGTGTTATTTAAGGTGTCTCCCATGAAGGAAGTGATGCAGTTTTGTAAAAAGTGGAAACTTAGTCCCCATTATATTTGTCCGTACTTAGTTTTGAAGAGGGTTGGTAGTATTGCATATGAGTTAGAGTTTCCTTCTAGTTTACGCTCCATTCATTTGGTGTTTCATGTTGATGTTGAAAAAGTGTGTTAGCGATCCTTCAACGATTATTCCCTTGGAGGAGGTGGGTGTTTTGGATTCCTTATCCTATAAGGAAGTTCTGAGTAAAATTTTGGATTTGAAATTCCATCGGTTATTGACCAAGGATGTGGCTTTAGTAAAGGTTCGTTGGAGGAATGAAAAGATGGAAGAAGCTACTTGGGAAGCCAAGGAGTACATACAGTCCAAGTATCAGATCTTGTTCTTTATTTTGACAAATCATGCTTGAGGTAAGTGTGTTCCTTAACATATTTATTTTCTATCTTTGTTAAAGATAAGTGTGATTGTGTCTGAAGTCAAATCATACTAATAAATATATTTTCCTATCAATCGAGGATGAATGATCCAAAAAGGGAAATATATAACACCCCGATTTTTGGTCCTTGAAATTTTTTGAAATTTTATCCTCACTGTCCTAACTACAACTTCCCTGACAAGTGACGGGAGTTTTGATGAGTCATTAGACCAAGTTCTGCTCTGAGTATGAGTGGCTCACAAAGATCCGTAAGGACTCATTACAAGTCATTGGATGTAAATTATAGGGTGTCCAGTGTTTACCCCAAATGGGTTCTGTGTTGACTACGACTAGACCCTACAAGTCATAAGGTCTTATTATGAGTTGTAGCATTTGATTCATAGGGTCGACAGTCAGTGGGTGCCCTAGAAACTGTTTTGGCTATGATTCCTGGTGAAGAGTTTTAATGAGTTCCTATGAGTCGTATAGTGACCTGTAGTCACTAATGATTATATTTTAGTTTTTAATTGAGGGAACTTTGGATAATTACCTCCTTACATAATTAAAACCCCATGTTCATAAGGCACTTAAGAGGGGTTATTTATCATTCATAACATACTCAAACACTTTTAATACTCTCTCAAGTCTCTCAAGCAGCCATACTTATGGTTTCCAAGAAGTAGGTCATCCAAGGGATCAAGGGTTGAATTCTTTCTGTGATACTTTATATTTCAGGCATATTAATCTTCCCTAGTTGTTAATTTGTTAAAAGCATATGTTTTAAAGTGTTTTTATACAGTATTGATGTTGGTTTTGAAAACATGGGTTGAGCATTTTTGAATAATTGACTTTTATGTGTTGTTTCATGTTTGTCCCTACATTTTTTATGTTTTAATGGTGGGTTTAAAATCAAATTGGTGCATAGGAATGGTGAATAATTAAGGGATTGTGATTTCCCAAAACTTGTGACTTTTGAAGTCGTTATGTCCTGACCTCAACCCCCTATTGTGGAATTGGTTTTGAATATGAAAAATATGCACATTGAACTACTCTTGAATTATTGCATAATGTGAAAGGTTAATGAAGCATAATGATTTTTAATTGAACCTTATGGGGTTGTCTAATTCTCCAAGCTAATGTATAATTGAACCAAAGGGGATTGCGAGTACTCCCAAGTTATGGTAATTGGTGTCGTATGTTGATGTTACCTTGTAAGAGTAGTTGGTATGACATACCAACAATGTATGCCTAAATTTTTATCGTAGTTCAATGAAGGGGAATGTGTGATAATTGTTTTAATTGGGCTTTAATGAGGGTTGTGTTGCTGAGTCATGAAAGTAGAGGTCCCAAGGGGCTGATACCTAAATCGTGATTGCCGGCATGAGAGTCTAAATGACCGGTTGGTTTGAGTCCCACGTATTGCTATTGTTATCATATGATTGAAAGGTTCAAGTACCACACATTATGTTACATGATTTGGTGTTTTTTTTACCTTGATATGTTGGGAGATTCAAGTCCCCCATAGTGTATATGTATACCCTCTGGTTCATGTGTCTACACACACGGGGGACCTACCGGCTAGGGAAGAGCTAGGCCCTATAGCTCGTGGGTGTCTTGTTATGTTATGATGATTTATCTACACAATCCAGGATAAAGTTTTAAAATGCATGCTAAGCCTTGTTTCCCTATCCCGGCATATGATATATATATATATATATATATGTATGTGTATGTGTGTGTGTATGCATTTGATCATGTGCATTGGTTTTTTGAATGATTTTGAATTCTTGATCACGGCAGTATGTTATCCTTATCCCTGAGTTACATGCTAGTTCTCACACCACTAACCATCTCCAGATACTGTATCCCCACGCAATGTTGGTACCGGAGATACCTCTACTTTTCTTGTGCAGAGTTTAGTGAATTAGCTCGGTTCGTCGGTTTGTTGCGGTGAAGTGGTGATCTTTCATTCCCCGAAAGACTTGGACATTTCAATAGTTATTATCATAGATTAGAATTAAGAGTTTTCATTATCATTAAGATTATCATTTTTATTGTCATTTGACAGAGTCGGGGACATGTCCCAACCAAGATTGGTTTTGGTTCTTGTGTTAGAAGGCTTTGCTAGATTAATGTCCCAACCAAGATTGGCTTTGGTTCTTGTGTTAGAAGGCTTTGCTGGATTACTGTTGAATTGGGTGATGTTGGTCAATTATTTTGGCCATTCAATGGTTAGAGATTATATACATACCCTTCATTCTTTAAATCTTATCTTGTGCTATCTTGATATATGTTCGGAATTCTTCCGACATGGTGGGTATAATGTTGTTTGGTTGGGTGAAAAGGGGTGGTCTCCATTCCCCGATAGACTTGAGATACCCGTCACAGCCAGTCCCTAATTTGGGTCATGACACGCTATGAGCTTCTCCTATATGAATCCCACTTTTCCATAGAGTCCTTGAGCATATTAGTGCCCTAGGTCTCACATAAATGTGTCAAACCACCAAATTGGGGATCTATATCGTCTAGCACATAAGGCCTCAAAAGGATTCATGTCAATACTAGAGCGGTAGTTATTGTTGTAGGCAAATTCATACAATTATAAGTATTCATCCTATTGACCCCAAGGTCCATAGTACAATCCTGGAGCATATCCTTAAGCACTTGAATAGTCCCTCTCAGATTTACCATCTGTTCATGGGTGGAAAGTTATGCTCAGGTCCAATCTAGACCTCAACTCAAACTAAAACCTTTCCCAAAAATTAGATGTAAATAGAATACCCTTGTCAGACACAATTGAAACTAGTACCCTATGCAATCTTTCAATTTTCTTCGTATAAGTTCTGGCCAACTTAGTTGCATTATAATCAACCCTTACTAGAATAAAATAAGATGACTTAGTAAAACGGTCCATAATGATCGAACAGTGTAGCATTTCCTTAAGGATTTTGGAAGGACAATAACAATGTCCATCGTTATTCATTTCTACTTCCACTATAAAATAGGCATACACTAAAAAGTACCACCAAGTTTTTTATGTTCATATTTGAATTGTTGTCAATTTTAATACTTCGCCACAAAATCTATGATGTCACGCTTCATTTTTCTACACCAATAATGTTGCCTCAAGTTTGTATACATCTTTTTGGCATTGTGATGTATAGTACTTGGTATTATAATCCTCAGGCAAAATGGTAGAAATCTAGTTACCCACCCTAGGCACACACAACCGACCTCTAATTCTTATGACTTTTTTGTCATCTAGAATGGCCTCTTTCGCCTTTCCTTGTAATACTTTTTCCCTTAGATTGTTCACTTTCTTATCCTTAAATTGTCATCTCTTAATTTTAACATAGAAAGTGGACCTAAAATTTACTTTATCCATCACCTTGCTTTCACTAGTTTCTTGCAATCTCTGAAAATTGTTATCCAAGGACCATACCACTCTCGCCAATGGGTGCCTTGATACCTCTAGAAATGCTAGGCTCACCATTCTCACTGGTTTTTGATTTAGTTCATCCACCACCATATTGGCCTTACCCAGGTGATACAAAATTGATATATCAAAATCTTTAATCAACTCCATCCATCTTCTTTGTCTTAGATTTAGGTCCTTCTAAGTGAACTTGTGCTGCAAACTGTGTTGATTGGCGAACACCTCTCACTTCACCCCGTAAAGATAGTGTCACCAAATCTTTAATGCAAATACTATAGCTAATAGCTTTAACTCATGCATGGGGTAGTTCTTCTCATAATGCATCAGTTGTCTTGAAGCATAAGCAATTGCATTCAATTCCTGCATCAACTCAACACCTAAACCCAAACAAAAGGCATCACAAAATACAATAAAATCCTTACTCGAATTGTAGTCAGGTCAATACTGTGGCCAAAGTCAATACAATTTTGAGATTTTGAAAGCTCTCCTCATACTTATCCCATTCAAAAGAAGCTTTTCTCTGAGTAAGATAGGTTAGGTGTGGAGCAATGGCACCAAACCCTTTAACAAACCGGGTAGTAACTGACCCACCCCACAAAACTACAAATTTCTATCACATTCATTAGTCTAGCCTAATTCTTAATAGCCTTAAATTTTTACGGTTCTACGATGGCCTCATATTTAGAAACCATGTGCCCCAAGAAGGATACTAAAGAAATCTAGAATTCGCAATTAGAGTTTTAGCACACAATTGTTTCTCCTTTAACAATTACAATGTAGTACATAAATGAGCATCATACCCTTTATCACTTTTAGATTAATAAGTATATCAAAAATAAACATATGACAAATAATCCAAAAAGGATTTAAACTCTCCATTCATCAAACCCATGAAAGCATCTCGAGTGGTCAAACCAAAGGATATAACTGAAAATTCCTAGTGCCTATAATGAGTTTGGAAAGAAGTCTTCGGTATGTCCTCTTCCCTAATTTTTAGTTGATGATAACCCGACCGCAAAATCAATCTTAGATAACACTAGAACTCCTTGTAACTGGCCAAACAAGTCATCTATTCTGGGCAAGGTATATTTGTTACAAGTGGTCACCTTATTCAACTGGCTGTAGACTATGCACATCCTTGTACTACTATATTTTTTTTGACAAACAATATTAGCACAACCCAAGGAGAGACACTTGGGCTAATGAAGCCCTTTTCTAACAACTCTTGCAACTGGGATTTTAACTCTCTTAACACAGTAGGTGCCATATGATATATAGGAATAAAAATAGGTCTAGTCCCCAGCTTTAAGTCTATACAAAAGTCAACTTCTCGATCAAGAGGCATGCTCAAAAGATTATCTAAAAACATTTGTAAGAAATCACACACCATTGGAACAGACACTATAGGAGGGGCTGCAGATTTATCCTCTCGAAGATGGGCTAAAAATTCCCTACCCCGACTCTTAATAGTTTCTGGTCACAAATTTTAAACTCTACCCTTATGGAAATAGGACTAAAAGTACCCCCTCCCCCAATTCTAACTTTTATCATTTGGGCATTGTTATAGTAACAGTTTTGGCAAAATAGTCAAGAATGACATAATACGAGGACAACCAACTTAGCCCCAAGAGAACATAAAACTCCTTCACGTCTAAGTTAACCAAGTCAGCCAGGGTCTTATGCCCTATGAACATCACAGAACATGTACAATATATCTGATCAACACATACAGACATACCAACCAATGTATACATATACATAAGAAAATGTGGAACCAGGATCAAACAATACAAAAGCCATACGATCATAGACGAGAATAGTACTTGTAATCACTGTATCAAATCCTTTTTGATACCTACTTGTTCTCTTCTTCGATTGTCTTGGTTACCACTTATATCTTGGCTACTGCGCTCCTTGTAGACAACCCATATAGTTTCTCCACCACCTTGACTTACCTCAATTAGAGTAGTAGAAACTAGTTACAATATTAACTGGCATGCAAATAAGAAATTAGGGAAATTTCTCTTTACATGTCCTATACCTCTATATTCAAGCATTTTGGGCCCCTAAATAGGCCTATGAAATGAAAAAAGAAAAGGGTGTCTAGCTACCGGCTCAAAAAGCGTAATAACAGACCCAAATTGGCCCCCTACTGATATTGGCATAGACGAATGGTAGGACTTAGGAGAACCAAACCCCTTTTAGAAAGTACCACTAAATTAGCCCGGGGTTCGAGCCTTTTTATAATCTTTTTTTAACCTCGTGCTATTTTTTAAGTGCTTTAGACTTCTTAGCAAATTCAACAACATCTTTTAAGGACTTACCATACATAGTGTAGATAAAGTAGCCTGCTGAATCCCTAAGTTTAGACCTTTCATAAAATACCTGATATTCTTCTCTTTTGAGGTAATCAACTATAGGGCATAATGAGATAAGGAATGAACTTGGCCTCTTAGGCTTCCACAGATATGTTAACTTGGTCTAACCTCAAAAACTCATCTTTTTTCTGGTAACAAAAAGTGTGAGGAACATATTTCTCAAGGAATATATTATAAAACTAAGCCCAAGTAAGTGAAGGTAAGGTAGCTCTGCACTCTACACATGACCTCCACCTCTATAGCAGAAAAGAAATAAACTCTAAATCATAACACTCAAAAATTCCTATCTTGTGTAGATATTTATGAAAATTTATTAGAAGCTCAAATACATCCTCAGGCTCTATACCTTAGAATACTAAGGGTTTCGCTTCATGAACTTGTAAAATAGTCTATGCTTATCATCAATCATTATCGTTCCAAGTATCTATTAGGGATAGGCACTTGTTTTAGAACCTACATCTATCCTTGGTGCTACAACAGAGGTATATTGCAAGGCTATGGGTGTGATGGTCAAAACAACTAAGTGTAACTAGTGCTGAGCAAGCTACCTAAGAATCCCAACACCTGTTAAATCACCTATGCAGACAAAGGCATCTGAGATGCACTATTCTGTACTGGTACCATATTATCTAAATCTATCATATTTTCTTCCTTAACCACCTCCTCTTATTCTAAACGTGGTATAGGGAATCTTGTGGTAGGGGAGAGGATGGTGATCACTTCCTTGTTGATCTCCCAACTGTCTATGATCACCCCTAATGAGAGTTCCTCACCGTTCTCCTCTTCTTACTATGCCTCTAGCTGGAGGCCTACCCTAGATTGCTGCCTCAGCAGTGGCTGCAGGTGTCGCCTGAGGTGCTACTATTTTTTTTCTATTAAAACTAGTATTAACCATATATAAAGAAGAATGAAAGTATTAGATACCAACATAGATCACCAAATACCAATTGGAATCAAGTTATAGCACTAAAGAAGAAAAGAAAATAGGTGATTCCTAAAGTCCTACAGCCTCCCTAAGAAAAGTATAAATGTCTTTGTACTATTTTGTAGGACTCTACTAGACTTGTTCTTGTACGACAAGATCAATGAACCTAGTGTTTTGATACCATCTCTGACATGACCTAATTGATTATGATTGACACCTTCCCTAACCTATGGTAAGAGAACCATACTACTCTCATTCTTACTCAATTAGGTGCTACTCTCACTATCATCAAAATATCAGTTTATCCTTTTAAATAGTTAAAAAAGAAATGATTCAATCAATTAACATCTTAGTCAACAATGTCTTCATCCATAAAAATGAATAGAGTGCGGAAACCTTTACTTTTTATAATCCCCAAGACTTAAAGTAACCATACAAGAATATAAAAAAAGAACAATTAAGTCTAAAAGAAAGACATACCCAAACATATAAAAAAGGAAATTGTCTTAGTCCTGAATCAAAAGACATAACATCATAGAAGATCTGAAGTTTGGCCAAACATGGTGCTCACCCTCTTAATCAAGTCTGGATCCTAGCTAGAGTTGAGGTTATGTGTCAACCATTGGAAAATGTGATGCACTCAATAAAAAGTAGAGTACAGGTAGCACCAGTACATCAACAAGTACTAGTAAGCATATGTCACACCCCAAAACCATAGAGGTGCGACTAACACCTTATACCACACTTAATTATTCAATCGAAATACATCCAAATAACATTAGTGGACTATTTAAGCCAAGTTGAATTTTAAAAGAAAAAAGCATAATGAAGATAACACAAATATAACAAAAGTATAACATAGGGACAATTGGACTATAACCGACTACCTGACCCACAACAATAACCGTCTACAAGCCTCTAGAATGAGAATTCACCAATCACTAGTCCAGACAGGCCCTGTAGTATCCATCAGTTATACAAACCAAAGTAAGTCCTGGACTCGGCAACTCCAGAAAGAACGAAGAATACCAATCATAAGATGAGCTTAATCATAGACAGCAAAGATCCTTTTCCACCTAATAACCTGCAGGCATGAATGCAGTGCCCCCAGGCAACGGGGACATTAGTACGAAAGAATGTACTGAGCATGTAAGGCATAAAGTGACGATATATAAAATAAAAGCTCAAATGAAATCAGATATCAATGTATAACCATATGCAAGTATAGGGGATCACATTTCCTTATAATTGTAGAATCATGTACATTACATTCATTACGTTGATTTACATTCTTTTTTTTATAAACATATGATATAATGACCAGCTGATCAGTGGTAAATAACAAATTAGGATCGGCCCATGCTAGGCTTATGCCCCTGAACTGCCACCTGTAAATACATCAACTGGGATCGGCCCTGTGCTAGGTATAAGAACCCCTTGGGCTACCACCCATAACTATATCAACCGGGATCATCCCTGTGCTAGGTATAAAAACCCCTTGGGCTGCCACCCATAAACACGGTTTTGCATTACTTAGCTTATTTAACTTTTGAGATTGTTACCTTGGTGATCATATCTCCCTTGAGCTTTCGAAACTATGGACATGTAAGGTAGACATATATATAAAATAATCGAGGCAACCATAATGATATAGGGAGTAAAAAGAGACTTCGATAGGATACTCTGGAACTTGTAGGACTAAGTAAACTTTATCAGACATAATGAATATACACAATCGAGCCATCAAGACGTGTGAGAAGTGAAAACTCTAGGGATATAAATGAGTACCACTACGATATATAAACAAAAAAAGCAAAATAGTTCTAGTTAGCACATATTTCATTTAAAACACATTTAAACATTCCAAATGTGCGTGTTTCAAACGGTGACATGTGACTTCTCAAATAAAGAGGTACGGACTATAGAATAAATGCTTACTATACGAGAATAATTAAAAGGAGCACGTGAGCTTGGAAATTACTGAGGCACATGGATAGATTTCAATTAGTAATAATTGTACATTTCCATTAAGGACATGAAATTTATACAACTAAACTGAGGAGGACTCTACAAGGTCACGTTGTCCTAACACGACAAAAGTGATATCGAATTAAGGTATATGTGATTGTTAACCAAATGATCAAGTAAACAATTGGATAGTATAATACAACAGACATCTCAAATACACTAGCAGGTAACTAGAGTAAAAGTTCAAGTTATATGTAAACCTTAGTCTTTTACCCATAAACAACCTAACCATAGCTTCAAGAGTTCAGATAATAACCCAATTAATTATTTCAAGTTCCTAAAATGATAAACAAGTATATACAACTTTGACACGCCATTAAATACCTCTTTAATTCTCAATAACTCCCACATGTTGATATGAATCAAGGTTAGCATCTAAAGTAGCCCTAGCTTGTGCAAACTATAAATAATCCTTAAAATGGTAAATCTGGACAGCCCCACTATTTAGCGTTGCGCCTTAGTTTTGGATAGGTAGACTGTGGAACCAAGCTTTATAGCCTTCATAAAAATTATAGGTATGTATCTTGGGGTCGCAAAGAGTCAACAGTCACCGCAAAATACATTTTGTAGAAGAAGATATCAGTAAAATACTAACAGCAGCACATAGAGGGTTTCTAAACTAAAGAATTGGGCAGAACTGGTCCTCTCTTGCGTCCACTATTTCGGAGCCATAAAAGAAGAATAAGTTTTTGATATATGAACATAAGTTGTAGAGCTATGTGTCTGCTTTCCAGAACATATCTCTATACTTAGAACGGATCACTACACACCGAGATACTCTAGGTTCACTAAACCCTATACAATTTTCACAACGATTAAAATTACTTACTCACACCCTATGATATATCTAAACCCCTAACATTTTTCCTATCGGTGTTTTATTGCATATGAACTACCCTTATAACTAGAGATTCTCTACGCACTACATCCATATTAACATGAGCTCCCACAAAGGATAACTATTTCAAATGAGTGTGAACAACATAATCTGGAGGTTCTACGAGATGACCCTCAATAGTAGTACACTCGATTTGAAATCTTGAAATCAAGAATTTAGTTAAAAACAATACCAAACTTATGTTATACAACCACATCAAATTCAATGGATACATGTAGTGACAACGTACACACCGACCCCTAACCTCTAAAGGCATAAGATACGTGTAGGCAGCCAATAAGCAAATCGTATCACAACAACAATCTTTGACTAATCAAGAACCCCTAACTGAAATAAGTACATTATGGTGCGGGTCGATAAGGCCATCATGATGTCTAAAACATGAAGTAAAACATGTATATTTACACTGAATAGGAATCCCACCAATATCATTTATGTGACCATCTACTTCCAGTTTTACCATTACATAAGACGATATCCACAACCTTAATTTGTATCAAGTTGGTTCTTTATTCTGCCTTAATTTCCTAAGCAATGCTACATTATTCCTATCTTGGTTATTAACAAGTAATTGATACAGTTATACTCCTATATTACGGTTCTATTACATTTATTCACATATTTGTGGTCTATGTTAACACTAGCAATAATAATTTTATTATCAAATGACATAAGGGTAAACTCGATTTCTAATGAAATTCTCCAGTTAATTAGAAAGTATATTACTTTTGCAAATTATCAGTGCCAAAAATGTTTAATGATTGTTCCCTATTCCCAAACTTATAATAGACTAGAAATACTACCTCCTAACAGAAGAGTAGGACCAAATGGTACACAAACTATAATTCATAGAAATTTATATCCAATATACAAAAGGTCAAGTTTTTTTCTCATTTGATCAATTAGTTCCGCATAACATTCAGATTATGAGAACCATTTTAGACAATGAGATTTAAATGCAAAGGACCTCCCAAGAAAGTTAAGTACTATGACATGGCACTAACAAATCATTCACGTAGTACACAATTTGATACAATATCAAAAATCCCCTAAATACGAGTTTATCAAGGATAATACTAATTACCATTTAAATACACCTAACACTAGATTAATTCGATATCACGATAGAACTGGATGTCATAAACCTCAGAAATTCATGCCAAGAAAAGAAAGGAATAGCCTTGCCATACCTCATTCCAGCCTTCGTGAAGTCACCATGAGTTCTGTTCGCAAACGTGAATCATTTATCTATTGGAGGTTATCTCTTATATGGTAACGTCGATGTCGTTTAATAACACTTCATGTTGTCTAATGAAGAATGAGGAAAAACTATTTTCATAAACTAAATTCTGTATGAAACAACCCACGAATAACTAGATAATGTGAAGTACACCCAAGAGATTAACACATGAGCAACACTGTGATCAAAAGGGGTATTATTCTTTTATCAAAGCTTTGCCGACTCGAAAGAATATCCAGAAGTTGAGGGAATATAGAAGAAAAGGGTGAGAATCACATGGCCATATCCTTTCGATAGTATCATCAAATAAGAAACCTCATTCTTTGACTAAATATGAAAACTATAGAAAGTTACAAAATCATCACTGGTAGCAATATTCTTGACTTTAAAAATTAGTAATATAATAAAGTGCAGCTAGTCCATGAATATTTACCTAACTATTTTAATTATAAAGTAATTGCTAGAAAGTTCTAGATGATATCATTAATTAAACAATTTGGTGCCTTCTTCCCATAGTTCCCATAGTTCCACGTTGCTAGAAGGTGCTAAATGATATCATTAATTAGACAAATTGGTGCCTTTTTCCCATAGTTCCACGTAGAAGGGTGTTTAATACCACACCTCTTGTCCATTATATTTTAGACGGGATCGTGATATATATGTATTTGGGTATGGCATAGATTCGTAATAAAATAAATATAACTTTTCTATATAACATAATTAATAGTAAACTATTCTGAATAGAGCCTACCTCTTGTAATAATAAATTCTCAATATAACTAGGCTTACTATCTCTATTAAAATATTATTAAAGTAAGCACATTTAATTTCTTAGCTACAAAGTAGTACATAACATTTAAATAATCTATAAGCCAAATATCCCATGAATATATCTAATCTAAGTGGAAATCAACATATGAGCACATGATTAACTAAAATGTATTAAAATGTACATATACTATAATTGTTAGCTGTATTTCGTATTTGACTATACGATTTCTATTTTTGGCAATTTTCCATGAAACAACATTGAAATGAGGTGCCAACTAGTGTTTTCTTCCTACCAAATATTAATGAAGTATAACATCTTGTAAAAAAAATACATATCCATATAATGTAACTAAACAATAATTTTGTAATTATTAAAGATAATATAGAAAGGCAACAAAATATATCTTTAATCAAATTTAGTTTTAAAATAAGTAATCCCAAGCACAATTGTGCCAATGAATCTCTCGAGTTTAGGCTTGTAAGCCTTCAACATAGAACGAAATACATTCGTAAATACTTGAGGTGTTACAGCAATAGGGTGACTAAATTAACAATGTACAAGTAAGCAAGTCAAACAAGTATAAAAGCGAGCATAAAATATTTATAATCAATGATATCAATCAAACATCACATTATAAATCATCATGTAATTACTCACATGTTAACTTTATAGTACTTCAAACCTATTCATTTTCATCAATCATTCTTTATCACATATATTCATCAAATGGTACTTCATGCATGTGAATGAGTGCATGTATGCATAATATGCATATCAACTCTTACCCTTTTCATCATCAACTTAATGTACCGACATGGTACCCGACCCAGTATCATAATGTATCATTGTAGTACCCAACCCATCACCATATCATATCATAATGTACAGGTGTGGTACCCAAGTCGTCACCTCAAAACCTCATCATAATGTAATGCAGTCATTAAACCATAAACTATGCTAGAAGGCAATCATAGATGATTAAATTACAAACAAGCATAAAGCCAATGAAGTCTAAGTTCTACAAAAAACAATAGCCTACCTCAACTCCTTTGCTCAAAGTCACCTTAAGCCACACTTTTTCCCTTTCGTTCTTGTTCGACTCGTTCTTGATCTATACAACCATAAAATATTACACATTTCAATAATTCATCCCTTATAACTAATTTTAGTCATAATTTACACTATTTCATCATCTTAGGTTTCTTCCTTATTTTATGTTCATGAATACCTAGTCCCATTGGTGTTTTCTAACACCCTAGGATTGTTATATACAGAATTCATAAGCAATTGTATTGTTATACAGCAATATACATAAATTATGATTTAACCTCCAACCCATAATTAATCCATTTTATAGTAATTTTTTAGGGTTAAACAAAATAAATTCTAGTCTAGAACATAATCACTTACCTCCAAATATGAAAATTTTTAAATTCGTGGTGAAAATCACCTCACCCCAATGCGTTGTTTAATTTTTTGAAAAGTAGGGAATGAAAATAATTTTGTAGGTAATAAATTGATATTTTATTGTGCATTACTATTGTAGCAGATAACTACAATTGTAGTGGTTAAATTTTTGCAGCAGCAATTCACGACCATTTTACTGGAGGTCGCCAATACGATTTTCCTGACCACTGTCGTTGTATCACTACAGTAGTTACTTTTTATGTTGTTGTAGTCTGAGGCAATAACTCAAAATACCTTCTTAGTTTTTCTTATTTGACAATACACGCTACAAAAATTGACAAAGCAAGCCAACTCCTCCATGATAAATGCTATAATCGGAGTTCTATAGCTCTATTTTAGGTGTCAGAAGTTTTTATGTCTTCCATACGCATTGGATTTCCAACTATAATATCAAGCCCCACTATTACTAATTATCTCAATACCATAGTTTATTCAATCACTACACCCTCAAATTTGAGCTAAAACTAGACTAGGGTTATATTCTATAAATTTTAGCAAAAAGGAGTCTAGGTGTAACTTTTACCTCTTAATAAAGAATAACAATATTTTGAGTCACTATAAGAAGATTGTTGTATAGATAGTATCAAATTGAGTGCAAGTGATAGCTTGTATACGTATGAACTTAAAGATTCTTTGCCTTGTCTTAATCTTTGATAACACTTTATTACATAATGATAATGCATTCTTGTGAGTTCCCAAACACTAGTTGATCCTATAGATGATCGGATCGATTTTCCTAGTAAGATTGATTTTATTCCACCTAGTGTTAGCACTTTTGATTAGTAAAAATGTATGTCATGTAATAGGGGTAGTCAAATAGTAGTTATCTATAATGGTAGTAACCATGTGCATGATTATTTTGAGTTTGACATGCCACTAACTTTTGCTAATTGTGGTGATGACCAATTTACTTGTATAAATAATGCACTAATTGTGGAGTTGAGTGATATGATAAATGAACTTTAATTTAGTGATGATAATAATATAGTTTGTCACATAATTAGTTATGTAGAATCTTTACTTAGACGTGTTGATTTTATTTCTTATGGTTTCCATAAGAATCTGGAGGTGGAGTATGGACTTAGATATTATCACTTATTTAATGATGATACGACTAATGTGAATAATTAACATAGTGTCATGTCTTATAATTTTGGAACTGTAGCCACTCTTGAAGGCTACCAATTATTTTATAATCCACTATGGTTTGATAAAACTCTTTTTAATGATGGAAATCTCTTCTCAGAAGATGATAGTACGTTTATTGGAAGGGAAGATATTCAAAGTAAGGTGAGGAATGTGTGACAATTATCCCTTAATCTTTATATGTTCCTATTCTTTGTCAATTCCTTAATGTGCTTGAATCACCGAGTGAACCTTCTCATGAGAATACGTTAGATGAAGTTGACTTGTGTTACACCTATCCATGTTATTTGCTTGCATATGACGATATCCATGCCTTTGAGTAGAGTATGTTGTGTAAATATAAGAGTGCCAATGGGGAATATTAGTGTTTCCTTAACCCATTTTCATGAAATCTCTTTCTATTTGACCTCAATTATTAAATGGAATGTGTAACTTGTGATATGTTTCTTGGTCAAGATGACAAGCTATTTGTTACTTGGAAAAGTCCATGGATGCTCAATATTTCTTGTAACCTTTATAGGGTTAGACAATTTGAATTATCGAATAGAACTCTTGAGAGTATGCTTGATATCATGAATAGAGGGAACCCAACTTCTTGGGAGGAGCATTTGTTTTGGATTGAATTAAATCTAGTAAATTTGTAATACCTCTAGTGGCATGACTCCATTTGTGAACTCACTCCATATGGAAAGTTTTCTTGTAAAGAAGGATAATGTGTACCAAAATATCATGATTCCATCCTTAAGTGTTTCATCTTGTGGTTATTTTCTTGCTAGCTCTCTTGACTAATTTGGTTCGCTTATATAGCGCTCATATTCTTATTTTCATTCTCTACTACCTCTTTGCATATGATGGTGATATTCATATTTATATTGGATGTGTTTTATATAAAGGTAGGGGTTTCTTGGGTTGGTATATTTGCTTCTGTGACCAAACTATATGGGTCTTTCATATCTTAGATCTCGATAAATCCTTATGGGTGTGTGAACCAATGGTGACACAAACTTTGGTATCATTTTATGGCAGAATAGGGAAAAAATTTAATATTAGGACCTTTGTGGTTTCTTTGTTCTATGATATTTCTCATAGTTGGATCCTTTGTACGTTGTACAATGCATTACTCTTATTGAACACATAGGATTCTTGGTGGTATTTCAAATTAGTGTCTCCTTGGCAAGATGATATTAGTGTTAACCCTTGTGCTAACTATCTCGATCAAAATGATCATGATTGGCACCTAACCTAACCTATAGCGAGAGACCCATACTTAACCCAAACCCTCAAATAACCCAATGTCATATTTATATTTTCTTTACACTAGCTTCATCATTAACCAAGTCTAAACTATCTTTCTTAAATTGTTAAGAAATCGACATCAACCAATGAAATTATGCAACCACTAATAATGTATGGAAATCTCTTTTTTAGTACAAGTTCCCAAGATTTGAAGTCACTGTACAAGAACATCTAAAAGTATTCAAGTCAATAGCCAAAAGGATATTTAAAAATGTAGAAATAACAGAAGAGTGTCTTTAGTCATAAAAAAAAGGACATGATCATTGATATCACCCAAACTACACCTCCAATTGAAGGATAAAGTAGGCGCTGTCAAAATATAGTAACCCAACAAGGTTTGGGTCGATCCCACAGGAAATATGTCAGAAATCTTGCTTAAATATGTTGAAATCACCATGCATTGTAGAAAAGTAAATGAAGGATTTGCATAAATAGTAAAAAGTAACAAGAACTGGATGCTTGAGGTTGTAATCAATTTAAGACGAACACTAGGCTAGTGCTCTCCCGAGCTGCTAACTCTACAGATTCATCATGCACTGTTAAACTATTCCTATACCTTGTACTCAAAATTTGATAAGTTATGCACCATTAATTGTCTTGTGGACTTATTGAACAATTTCACCCTTTACCTTTTGAGTCTCAGGGTGTCACCTAACTAACCCTTATCCTGGATCCCAGTTATCTATTACCTTGTGAGTCTCAAGTTATTAGATAAAATATAATCATCTCAAATAGATAGTGCAAATAAGATTATTTTGGTAATTACTCCAAATTACAATTGTGATCTCCTTTTCCCAATCTCTACCTCCCTATTAGCATCGTAGTGAATACAGGAAGGTTCCTATCATTGGCCATCATTAAGAAATCAATAAGAATGGAGAAAACCACAATACATGCAAGAATCTTCATCTAGACCAACTTAGAACTTACCCTACTTTGTTAATCTGCTAGGGTTCCTACAACCCAAGCTAAGGAAATTAGTTTCTCATAATTGCAAGACAATTTATGGAATACAAAATAATAGAATCAATCTCACAATAATGAAAGAATAAAATCCAAAGTCTCAAGTTGAATAACAAACTAAGAACAATAAGATCCTAAGATCACAAGTCAATCCTAGAATCAAATGATGTTTATGAATGATGTAAAGTTAGCCCCTAAGGTCTTATCTAGGCATCCTCTCGCATAAACTAACTAAACAACATCTAAAGGGTATTTATAGATTACATAGGAACCCTAAACCCTAAATAAGAGAAGAAAATTTGACTAAACGTACATAATAAGGACTAAAATAATCATAGGAGTGTATTTAGGTTACATGGAAACCTTAGGAAATAAATCCAAAATTATCTAAAAAAATGTATTGGTGGCCACCTATGGCCCACCTACGGGGTATAGCTGGTACCTACTATCATAAGTAGGGCCGAGGAGCGTAGGTGCCAATCCTAAAATTTGCTCTCTATCTTTTCAAGTTCTAATACATACAGCCCCACCTATGCCAAGTAGGTGGTACCTACGGGGCATAGGTGCCAAAGTAGGTGGCCATTTTCAGCTATTCATTCCATTTTTTTACGGTTAGCTTCCAACACCTAGTTTCCTACACAATCACTCTAAAAACATATCAAATCCAACAAAATATCCTTAAGTACATACATATTCTCCAAGTTCAAGAATCGTAAGTTCCATGAAACCATGGCACATCAAGACCCTCAACTTAGAACATTGCATGTTCTTAGGCAACAAAAACATAACAAAACGACACAACGATGCTTAACTAAGTGAAATCTAAGATACCTATGGCAGTCATTCATCAATTTTAACTCAAGATTATTACCCCCCCCCCTCCTATTTTAACACTTCAAAACCAACTATGTGTATCAATGAAGGACAATATTATGACACAAGAGAATCACGATATGGCATTATATTAGCAACAAACAACCATACGTATGTACAAGTTACACTATCCAAACAAGTAAGTTGCTAGCAATACAACCTAAGTGCCCCTACAATAAAGAAGTCCCAATTACTCATGTGAAATTATGCATGTCAATGCTGGACATATCAAAAGACGCTCTCATTCACAAGAGAAGTTCCACCAATGCGCATCAAATACCACGGGCTTACACTTATTTTCTTTACCTTAGCTTTCAAATAGTCAGGTTAGGATCACTATAGGACTTTATTTGGCTTGTAATGTAAGTTTGGGGGCTGATATGGTACATATGGACATTTTTAGTGACTAAGCCTCCTTGGCACTATACTTACTTTGGGGTCCACTTATCAACCTATTTCTTTTATTCTACCCTTATTTCTCCCTTTTTATTCTTTTACAATTTATTTAGGTTGGGTGTGGTTTTATTTTTATTCTTTTTTTTCTTTTTTTTCACACCTAACCCTATTTTTCTCTCTTATTTACCCTTGTTTATACCCACTTCATACCTAGCTTAAAATCACCCCAAAAATAATAAAGTCTTGTTTCAAAGATGAATCCAATTTTATACATGTGAAAAATTGAATAAGCTTTTCATCGATACCAAATTCACCCAAATCAGACACTCGGGCGAAGAGTTAGAGCCATTTTAGTAAGACAGTGTGCCACCTGAGCCATCAACGCATCACAGAGCCAGCCAAAATGGCAATCGTCATAATTCAGTGAGCCTCTGCAATTATGGCGCATTGCACCAAGGCTCAAATTCAGAGTTGTCAAATTCTAGTGACACGGTACGATAGCGCAGCGTCGCGCTTGGGGTCCAGGTTGAGAAATTTTCATAAAATTAAAATACGCTTCCAAGGGTTAAAAAGGTCAATTTCTCACCCCTATATATACCCAATAACACGTGATTCATCCATTATTCACCCAAAATATATTTTTTCTCTCACGTTTATATCAAGAAGAAGCTAGGATTTTCAATTGGGGATTCAAATCCAAGACTCAAATTCAAGAATCTCTCTGTCAATCTTCGTAGAATTAAGAACTAAGGTATGCAAAATGTTCATTCATGGATTCATTTCATCCATAAAGCCCAAGAATCAAGTTTTTAAATCTTGTATTATGAATATTTTGTTGTGGGTTAATTATGTTCATGTGATTATAGTTGTATGGTTCCCAAGTTGAAATCTTTATGT
The DNA here is from genome assembly GCF_002878395.1 of Capsicum annuum. Classification (NCBI taxonomy): domain Eukaryota; kingdom Viridiplantae; phylum Streptophyta; class Magnoliopsida; order Solanales; family Solanaceae; genus Capsicum; species Capsicum annuum. Next base: position 199,359,009 of record NC_061113.1, read on the forward strand.
GTTGTTCATGAACCTATGCTAGTATGTGATCTGAAACATGTGAAATTGAGTTGAAATATGGAGTTTTGTTGTATTAATTTGATGGCCATTCCTATGCTTTAAGTCATGCATCCTAGGTGTTTGATAAAATGCCTAAAAGAATAGAAATTATGCATTATAGCTTAATTGTGACCCAAGTGATAATTGTATGCTTTACCCTATGACTAAGAATAACCTCCATCATATTATGTGCATTATGAATGGTTGAGAGAATGTCCATGATATTAGGTTGATGAGAGTATGGCATGTTTATATGCAATTCCATTCATGTACAAGACTATGATAACCATGTACTTCATGAAATCCCCAAATTAATGTATTGAATTATTGATATAGGTCATATGTTCAAGAAGTGTCATGTCCTGTCAGTTTTATGCTATCGAGTCCTAGGGGTACTTGTACCCAACAATTTACCTGTGTGCCTAAAGCCAGTATTATGTTTTCACGATACTCTTAGTTAAGCCATGATCCTTAGAATTCAGTCAGTCTCATGACTCAGGAAAACTCAGTAAATTCAGTATCAGTCTAGTCTTACTTAGTAATCTTAGTGACCTCAGTGGATCTTAGTGACCTCAGTGGTCTAATTAATCTCAGTAACCTCAGTATTTCTAGAAATCTCAGTAACTTCAGTACTCTCTGTCAGTCCTCAGATCTCTGTTATATTCTATCTGTTAACGAAACTCAGTGAACTCAGTTTAGCTTCGCTAAATAATACCATTAGTATCAGTTCAGTTCAGTTAATCAGTTCAGTCTCTATTCAGTTAAGAGTAGGATTCAGCACCGAGTAAACCCAAGGATGGGGACTCACCTATTATTCAGTGGAGGGTGTGATCCTAAGAAGTGATCCTTGTGTTCCAGAACTACGTATCCAACACAGGTTGAGATGCACCCTACATGTTTAGGGATTTATACATCTCATTTGAGTTTTCTACTAGGAGGAGTTGATGGAAGTGCTCTCTATCAGATAGGGTATACTCACAGCTTATCTTTACTAGTGGTATGGTACTAATACCCTTCCAGTTAGGGTTATAGGTTGGACCCCACCAGTTCAGTTTTGGGGCATGTCGATTAGATGATTACCTCCCATAGTCTAAGTTTTAAATCTAGTTTCAGTAATAGAACTCAATTTAGTTCTACAAAATCCAGGACTATCAGATATAGTCAAATCAGTATAGTGAGGAACCCAGCTAGTTCCATCAGTATCAGGATTGTCAGATGTAGTCACTCATGTTATCAGTATTCAAACACAGTAATTATGTTATCACGAACTCAGTTAATAGTATATTAATTATACGAAACCCATGTTATCAGTATTTAGTTTCAGGACTATTAGAGACAGTCAATCAAACCAGTTCTTCATAATCAGAACTATCAGAAATAGTTATTCCTTTATTAGTAATATGACATTAGTTCCTCAGTATTAAGTAAATTCAGTCATTCAGTATCCCAGTATCAGTACTCAGATATTAGCAAATCCATGTTATCAGAATTCATGAGTTAGCATTATAATGATATCAATTACAGTTACGTATTCATGCATGTATTCTTATGTTCTTGTTATACAGTCAGTTATTATTGTTCATGCATATGAACCGTTGCATTTAGCCTACTTCACTTGCATACCAGTACATTTGACGTACTGACGCATTTGCACTATGGTGTTTTATACCATAGGTTTAGAAGGACGAGATCTCGAGCATCCTTAGTAGATCAAAGGTTCAGTAGCCAGACTAAAAGTGAGCCCTTATCATTCGAGGATAGAATGATTATTTTATCACTTTATTATTTCAGTAGTTTGGAGTTAGTTGGGGACAGGTCCCATCAACTCCACAGTTTTTAGATAGTTTAGAGGTTTTCAAACTATAACATGTTTCAGACAGTTTATCTTATTTTTTGGTATTTTCATACCCCACTACTGATATTGTATTATATTCAGTATTAGTTTAGTTTCAAACCTTATGGTCCTACAACTTATATTCCATATATCTATAATGTATTATTTAGTGCTTAGTTACAGATATCAGTCATGGGTTAGCTTATGGTCCTTCGGGGTCATGAGCACGGTATAGTATTCTAGGTACCAGATTTGGGGTGTTACAAACTTGGTATAAGAGCCTAAGGTTCAACAGTGTCCTCGGAAGTCTGAAAATCTGCATCTAGTAGAGTCTTGTACATGGGTGTGTTATGCACTACACATATGTGCAGGAGGCTATAAGATGTTTTAGGAACAATTTCCTTTTTTTCAGTATTCATGTCATTCAAGTGGGCATAAGCTCCAAATTTTCTCCCAGTATAATCCATTCTCCCTTTCATTTATAGAACATACTTCCCCAAGGGACTAATGAAAGGAGAACGTGAAATCTGTTAGCATCTCAGCTTGTTCAGATCCTCTGGATGAGCATGTCTATCATGCAGAATTCTGGAATGTATTCACAGCTCAAAATAAATAGCCAGCTGCTGTTCCGGCCAACCCAGTGGCCAATTCAGCTGCAGCCAGGATTTGGGACTTCACCCGAATGAATCCTCTTTTATTCTCAGGTTCTAAGTCCGAAGAGGATTCACAGGAATTCCTCAACCAGATTTAGAAAGTCACAGACATCATGGGAGTGACTTCCAATGAGAGTGTAGAGTTAGCTACTTATTAGCTACAAGTTATTTCCCATACGTGGTTCAAGCAATGGAATGTAGACAGGGGTATAGATGTAGAGCCCATAGACTAATAAGAGTTTTGCTATAGCCTTTGTAGATAGATTCTTTCCCCTAGAGTAGAAAGAAGCCAAAGTATTAGAGTTCATCAATCTCAGACAAGGTAGCATGAGTATAAAAGAGTATTCCCTCAAGTTTACTCAATTAGCTAGGTACGCTCCCCATGTAGCAGCAGACAGTAGATCCAAAATGAGTAAGTTCATTTCTGGGATATCAGGTAGAGTGGTTAAAAAGTACAGAACTACAATATTAATTAAGAAGATGGACAAATCTAGGCTTATGGTTAATGCTCAGCAGATTGAGGAGCAGAAACTTAAGAAGAAGGAGATAGAAAATAAGAGGGCCAAAACTGGTAGTTATTGATTTTCTCAGCCAGGGTCATAGGGTGTTAACCGTTCTCAGCATAGATAGAAGTTTCTAGCCCTATTTCTATCTTCAGCTAGTGCACCAGCACCAAAGTTCCAAAATAACCATAGAGATGAGGCGCCAATCTTCAAGGCCCAGGGTAGTGAGAGCAGGGTTTTTACTCATCCTCTTTGCAAAGAGTGTGGTAAGCATCATAAGGGTTTGTGTAGAGCCAAAGTAATATGTGTTTCGGATGTGGCAAGTCAGGTCATAAGGCCCGAATCAGCATGGTGCCAATTCCAATGCTATCAGTGTGCAACGCCCAAATAGACTCTATGCACTTCAGTCCTAACAGTATTAGGAAAGTCCTCCTGATGCAGCCACTAGTATGTTATAGATCCTTCATTTACATGTTCTCGCTTCTTCAGATTTAGGAGATTCTTTATCTTTTGTAACTCTTTGCATAGCAGTCAACTTTAAGGTCAGACCAAATGTCAACAGGACCTTTTCCAGTCTCTACCCCAGTGAGTTGGTCTAACACAGCCCGAAAGGCATGCAATAACTTTTTGGTTATAATATCTCAGAAATCCAGGACTTCAGGTTCTAGTAGTAATACCAGTATGTGTAGGAAATCAATATGGGAAGGTGATTCCTGACCTATTCCTATCACAATACAAAGTTTTGTACTTCAACCCTCCCGATACTTATGCATTCTTCATGTCACAATTCTATACACCCAGCTTATATTCTCGCAATTTCCATAAAAATAGTATGTGATTTAAGTTCCTAGTATGAGGAGTTTTGGCTTACTCTGTGTTATGAATAAAGTTCCATGAGTACAGAAACATCAAACTCGGGTCATGCAGCTCATGAGTCATGCACTCGTGTCATTCTTTACAGTATGCTTAGCCCACATGATTCATTACTTCACTTTTAGGGTTCAGTTAACTCAGATTATGTCACGTATACTCTCAGTTTAGATACCTCGGTGAATCCACTGTGTTAATGTTTCATTCTGTAAGCCTCAATTCCATTCAATAGTCAGTATCCATTAAAGGACTCAAATGATCCTACAGAACCATGGCTTTCATCTATCAATTATTTAGCCATCAGAATTCAGTGCTCCCCATACCAGTCTAAACCTTAGTTATAGAAAACCAGCATTCATTCCCAGTTACAGTCTTAGTTATGATTACAGTCTCAATTATTGTCTTAGCTACAATCTCAGTCCTAGTATTAGTTCAGCCAGATGAGAAACTCAGTTTACTTTCAAGATTACCCAACCATAGCATATAGCTATCAGTTACTCAGTCATTAGTATTTCAGTACCTCAGTTATGGAATATTTCTAAATCATGTCATACACTTGGTCTCGCAATTTCAAGTACTACAGTTTTCATAAATCCATGCCCAGTCACCTCATGTCACTCAATTAGTCCTTACCTCCTATGCATAATACTCTATAGCCTCAGGCTAGCCGTTCAGACTAAGTACAGTTAAGTCTTATATGCCAGCATTCATCTATAAGTCATTCAGTTAATCAGATAAATGAGTATATTTATGCATTCGTGCTCAATACCATATGAACCTTTTCAGCAGTCTCAGCTGCAGTGCATAAGGTTTGGTCACTTTATCTTAGATGATATTTCATAGGCCTTTCCTCCTAATACAAGAATCCTATCCATATCGCGATCTCCGATTTAGATGTCCAACTCAGACCAGTCCAAGATTCGCTTTCTCTCTACAGTCATTAGAACTCTATAGAAAAAGTGTCATAGAAATTCTCCAATCGAGCATAATTTTTCAGCATAAGTTAGTTCGCAAAGCCAATAATTCAGTTTAGCAGTCAGAAGGACAAGTTCAGATATCGTGGTTTTCATTTTTCCATCCAATTGCACTATCTGGAGTCTCATGAATATGATGATTCTAAGATGGACTAACTAGGTAGTTTCATATTCATCCTAGTTCATGCATGATGTCTTAGTTTTAGATCTCTAATAATTGTTCATGATTTAGTTCGTAGGTGCCCTGTGCATCATCCCAGTTTTCCTAAGTATCGCAGTCAAGTCAGTATTCTTCTAGGGACCTAGTGTCCCAAGGGGGATATATACTATAATTCCTTGAAACTTTTATGGCATAAACATGCCTCTCTCTTCTTGTAACGAATTTAGTTTGGAGTAGTGGGTACGCATAGGTTGACCCTCTAGCTCCAATCTCGGTCGTATACCACGTATTAAAGGTACTTAGTTAGGGCATGATATTCAGCTCATGTATCACTTTCCAAACTCAGTTATGTTCTCATGTTTCTGCTCATGCATATTTAGTAATTAAGCTTAGACTCAGCCCAAGGTAATAGGTTTTCTTAATCTTATCCAGTTTCATGTTCAGGTTTCAGTTACAAATGTGGTATTCAATTTTCTGCTCAGTTTTTATTTCAAACATGGTATCATTACCCTTACATGTTCAGTCACATGTTCATGAGTCAGTTCAGTCCTATATTCAAGTATCAGATATGCGTGATTAGCTTATCAGTACTCTCATTTATGCATTTATGTATTAGCTCAGTCATAAAATCATGCATCAGATATGCATGCTCAGTATAAATCTCAGTAATGTCAGTCAGGTAGTCATGTTTCAACTATTCATGTTCAGTATGTACTTTAGCTTATCATTTCTCCCATCTAAATAAGTATCATTCGAGGATGAATGTTCCCAAGGGTGAGATATTGTAATACCCCGTATTTCTACCTAGCTTAAAATCATCCTAGAAATATTAAAGACTTGTTTCAAAGATGAATCCACTTTTATAGATGTGGTATTTTCAGGATTTTCACTTTTTATCATATGAAAAATTGAATAAGCTTTCCATAGATACCAAATTTTACAAATTCGACACTCGATCAAAGAGTTTGAGTCATTTTAGTAAGATAGTGTGCCATCTGACCCATCAACGCATCGCGGAGCCATCCAAAATGGCAATCATCAAAATCCAGTGAGCCTTCGCAATTATGGCGCATCACGCGCCAGGGGTCTAGGTCAAAAAATTTTCACAGAATTAAAATACACGTCCAAGGGTTAAAAGGGTCAATTTCTCACCCCTATATACACCCAATAACATGTGATTCAGCCATAATTTAACCAAAATATATTATTTCTCTTAAGTTTCTCCCAAGGAAAAGCTAGGGTTTTCAATTGGGGATTCGAATCCAAAACTCAAATTCAAAAACCTCTCCGTCAATCTTTGTAGAATCAAGAACTAAGGTATGCACAACGTTTATTTATGGATTTCTTTCATCCATGAGGCCCAAGAATCAAGTTTTAAATCTTGTATTGTGAATATTTTGTTGTAGGTTGATTATGTTCATGTGATTATGGTTGTATGATTCCCAAGTTGGAATCTTTATGTGTTGTTAATGAACCTGTGCTAGTATGTGGTCTGAAATATGTGAAATTGAGTTGAAATATGGAGTTTTGTTTTATTAATTTGATGGCCATGCCTATGCCCTAAGTCATGCATCCTAGGTGTTTGATAAAATGCCTAGAAAATAGAAATTATGCATTATAGCTTAATTGTGACCGAACTGATAAGTGTATGCTTTACCCTATGACTAAGAATGACTTCTATGATATTGTATGCATTATGAATGGTTGAGGGAATGTCCAAGATATTAGTTTGATGAAAGTATGGCATGTTTATATGCAATTCCATTCATGTACAAGACTATTATAACCATGTGCTTCACAAAATCCCCAAATTAATGTATTGAATTATTGATATTGGTCATATGTTCAAGAAGTATCATGTCCTATCAGTTTTATGCTATCAAGTCCTAGGGGTACTTGTACCCAATAATTTAGCTGTGTGCCTAGAGCTAGTGTCATGTTTTCACGATATCTCAGTCAAGCCATGATCCTTAGAATTCAGTCAGTCTCATGACTCAGGAAAAGTCAGTAAATTCAGTATCAGTCTAGCTCTACTCAGTAATCTTAGTGACCTCAGTGGTCTCAGTAACATCAATACTCATTAATCTTAGTAACCTCAGTATTCCCAGAAATCTCAGTAACTTTAGTACTCTCTGTCAGTCCTCAGATCTCAGTTGCATTCTGTCAGTCAACGAAACTCAGTGAACTCAGTTTAGCTTCGCTAAACAATACCATTAGTATCAGTTCAGTTCAATGTCTATTCAGTTGGGAGTAGGATTCAGCACCGAGTAAACCCATGGATGGGGACTCACTTATTATTCAGTAAAGGGTGTGATCCTAAGAAGTGATCCTTGTGTTCCAGAACTATGTATCCAGTACAAGTTGATATGCACCCTACATGTTTAGGGATTTATACATCTCATTTGAGTTTCCTACTAGGAGGGGTTAACGGAAGAGCTCCCTGTCAGAGAGGGTATACTCACAGCTTGTCTTTAGCCATGGTATGGTACTGACACCCTTCCAACTAGGGTTACAGGTTGGACCCCACCAGTTCAGTTTCAGGGCATGTCGGTTAGATAATTACTTTCCATAGTCTCAGTTTCAGATCTAATTTCAGTAATAGAACTCAATTCAGTTCTATAGAAATCCAAGACTGTCAGATACAGTCAGATCAGTACAGTGCGGAACTCAGCTAGTTCCATTAGTATCAGGACTTTCAGATGTAGTCACTTATGTTATCAGTATTCATACTCAGTAATCATGTTATCATGAACTTAGTTAATAGTATACTATTATACGAAACCCATGTTATCAGTATTCAGTTTCAAGACTGACAAATACAGTCAATCAAACCAGTTTTTCTTAAACAGAACTGTCAGAAATAGTCATTCCTTTATTAGTAATATGACATTAGTTCCTCAGTATTTAGTAGACTCAGTAATTTAGTATCCCAATATCAGTACTCAAATATATGTAAATCCACATTATCAGAATTCATGAGTCAGCATTATCACGATCTCAATTATAGTTATGCATTCATGCATGTATTCTCACGTTAATATTATACAGTCAATTATTATTGTTTATGCTTATATTCCTCATATTTACAATGTATTATTCAGTGCTTAGTTAAAGATATTAGTCATGGGTTAGTTTGTGGTCCTTTGGGGTCATGAGTACCATGTAGCATTCCAGGTACCAGATTCGGGGAGTTACATATGCTATCAAGTCCTGGGGGTACCTGTACCCAAAAATTTAGCTGTGTGCCTAGAATGACATGATCAGTAGTATTCTCAGTCGGTTTTAGAACTCAGTAGAATTTAGCCAGGTACATGACTCAGGTAAACTCAGTAATCTTATAAACTTAGTCAGTTAACAGAATTCAGAAATATTTTGTCAGTCCATGGAATTCAATGAACTCAGTCCAGCCTATCTCAGTATAATCAATTTAGTGTCTATTCAGTTGGGAGTAGGATTCAGCACTGAGCGAACCCAAGGATGAGGGCACACAGTGACAGTAACGGGTGTGATCCTTAGAAGCAATCCTTGCATTCCAAAACTATGTAGCCAGCATAGGTTGTGACATCAAGACTGACCATTGAGGGTTGATGAGGTGGATTAACACTACCAGATGAGTGTCCCACCATGCTTCTTTGGGGATACTGTTGAATAAGGGTCACTCATAGCTTGTCCTTACTAGTGGCACCATATTCACACCCTTCTAATTGGAGGTTATAGATTGGACCCCAACTCTATACAAAAAAAGGGCATGTCAGTTAGATAACTATTTCCCACAGTCTCAGTCTTGGTCTCAATAAAAGAGCACAGATAATTCTTCATATTCAGGACTCTCAGATACAGTCACTCAGTTCAGCATGAAACTCAGCTAGTTCCATCAGAATTAGGACTGTCAGACATAGTCATTCAATTAAAAGTATATCAGTTAGATGAAACTCATGTTAATAGTATTTAGACTCAATAGTCAGTATTATCATGATCTAATTTATAGTTACGTATTCATGTATGTATTCTCACATTCATGTTATTTAGTCAGTTAGTATTGTTCATGCATATGAACCCCATGCATTCAGCCTACCTCATTTGCATATCAGTACATTCATATATACTGATGCATACTTTTCTTCTGCGCTATGGTATTTTATACCATAGGTTCGGACGCTCAAGTTACCGATAGCACTTAGCTTTATATTCAGCCAGCAGTGGTAGTTTTGTAGTGACTCCTTATCATTCGAGGATAAATGATTAGTTCATTACTTTATTATTTCAGTTTTAGTAGACAGAGTTAGTTTGGGACATATCCCATCAACTCCATAGTTTTTTAGACAGTTTAGAGGCTTTCAGACTAACATGTTCAGATAGTTTATTTTAGTTTGGTATTGATACACCGTATTTCTAGATGTTACTTTTTTATCAAATATTTGAACCTTGTGGCCTCTCAGCTCTTTTATTCTGCATTTATGCAGTATATTATACAGTGCTCAGTTATAGATATTAGTCATGGGTTAGCTTATGATCCTTAGGGATTACTAGCACCGTGTAGCATTCTAGGTATCAGATTCGGGGTGTAATAAACTTAGTATCACAGCCTAAGGTTCAATAGTGTCCTAGGAAATCTGAAAAGCCGTATCTAGTAGAGTCTTGTGCATGGGTGTGTTGCGCGCCATATTAATGTACAGGAGGCTATAAGATAATTTAGGAACAATTTCCTTTCTTTCAGTATTTATGTTGTGCTAGTGAGCATGAGCTCAAATTAAATTTTAGTCCAATCCATTTCTTCGTTTTCGCTTATAGAACATGCCTCCCAGAAGAAGAAACGGAAATTAGTCAGTCCCTCATCACATCTAAATAGATCCCTTAGATGAACATATTTCTCATGCAGAGTTTAGAGCTGCATTTACTACACTTTCTAATTCAATTACTGCCCAAAATAAATGACCAGCTGTCATTTTGGCTAACCCAGTCGCCAATTTAGCTGCAGCCAGGATTCAGGACTTCACCTGAATGAATCCTTTATCTTTCTTTGGGTCTAAGTCAGATGAGGACCCTCAGGAATTCCTTGATCAGGTTCAAAAGGTTACAGATATTATGGGGGTTACTACTAGTAAGAGTGTTGAGCTAGCTTCATATCAGTTGTAGGATATGGCTCACATATGGTTCAAGCAATGAAAGGCAAAGAGGGATATAGATGCAGGGCCTTTTGAGTGGGAGGAATTTGCCACTGTATTTCTAGATAGATTCTTTCCCATAGAGCTGAGAGAAGCTAAGGTGTTAGAATTGATCAACCTTAGGTAGGGTAAAATGATAGTGGAAAAGTACTCTCTTAAGTTTACTCAATTAGCTAGATGCGCTACTCATGTAGTAGCAGACAGCAGGGCTAAGGTGATTAAGTTTGTTTCTAGAGTGAATGATAGTGTGGTCAATGAGTGTAGGTCTGCGATGTTGATTAATGAGATGGACATATCCTGGCTTATGATCCATCCTCAATAGATAGAAGAGCAGAAAATTAAGATTAGAGAGAAGCAGAATAAGAAAGCACGGATAGGTAGTTTAAAATTTTCTCAGCCTAAGTCAGAAGGTGGGAATCGTTCTCAGTTCTGCCTAAAGTCATCCATTCTAGCTCCTTTCTCGGCTAGTGCTCTAGTGCCAAAATTTAGAGACGGCAACAAAGATAGGGTGCCAGCCCCTAAACCTCAGGGCAGTGTTAGCAGTGACCACACTCATCCTCTTTGTCAGACTTGTGGCAAGAATCATCAAGCTATTTACAGAGCTGGCAGCGATGTCTATTTTGGATGTGTCAAGCTAGGCCACAGGATCAGAGATTGTCCCCAGTCAGGCTTTCAGGGTCAGCATAACCATTCCTCAACTTAGTCCGATCGCTCGAACCAGTAGGGTGCCACTTCTAGCGCCACCATTGGACAATGCCCAAATAGACTTTATGCTTCTTAGTCTCGACAAGATCAGGAAAATTCTACTGATGTGGCCACTGGTACATTATAGATTTTTCACTTTCTTGTTTACGCTTTGCTAGATCTAGGAGCTTTTTTGTCTTTTGTTACTCCTTATATAGCAGTTGATTTCGGTGTCAGTCCCAAAATTCTAGTAGAGCGCTTTTCAGTCTCTACCCCAGTGGATAAAACTATTATAGCCTGGCAGGTATACAGGAACTGTCTGGTCATGGTATCTCAGAAAGTTACATCAACAGACTTAGTCAAATTAGAGATGAGTAATTTTGATGTCATTATTTATATGGATTGGCTTCATTCCTGCTATGCCACAATGGACTGTAAAAATAGAGTTGTGCAGTTTCAGTTTCCGAATGAACCTGTCCTAGAGTAGAGGGGTAGTATTTTAGCCTTTAGAGGTCAGCATGTTTCCTACCTTTAGGAACGGAAAATAATGTCTAAGGGATGTGTCAATTATTTTGTTTGAGTTAAGGACACTAGTTCCAAAACACCCAGTCTTGAATCAGTCCCAGTAGTAAGTGAATATTCAAATGTCTTTCCCGAAGATCTTCTAGGAATTCCTCCTGAATAGGAAATAGACTTTGGTGTTAATCTTCTTCTAGATACTCAGCCTATATATATTCCTCCATATAGAATGGCACCAGCAGAACTCAGACAATTGAAAGAACAGTTGAAGGATCTCCTAGATAAGGGATTCATCAGAACCAGTGTGTCCTCGTGGGACATACCAATTTTATTCATGCGAAAAAAATGAATCTCTAAGAATGTGCATTGATTACAGTCAGCTCAATAAAGTAATGATCAAGAACAAGTATCCACTTCCTAGAATTTATGACTGGTTTGACCAACTTCAGGGCGCCAGTTACTTCTCCAAGATACACCTCAGGTCAGGTTATTATTAGCTCAGAGTCAGAGAATGTGATATTCCAAAAGCATCTTTTCGAACTCAGTATGGTCACTTCGAATTCTTAGTCATGTCCTTTGATCTTACCAATGCCCCAGCGGCCTTCATGGACTTGATGAACCAAGTGTTTAAGTAGTACTTGGACATGTTAGTCATAGTATTCATAGATGACATCCTTGTTTACTCTCACAGTAAGCGTGATCATTCAAAACATCTCAGAATAGTGTTGCAGACTCTCAGGAATCATCAATTGTTCACAAAATTTAGTAAGTAAGAATTCTAGCTAAGGTCAGTAGTCTTCCTTGGTCATATCATTTTTAGTGATGGCATTAGAGTTAATCCTCAAAAGACCGAAGCAGTAAGAAACTAGCCTTGCCCTGTCTCTCGATCAGATATCAGGAGTTTCTTTGGTTTGGTTGGCTATTATAAACGGTTTGTTAAGGAATTTTATTCTAGTGAATCCCCTATGTCCAGACTGACTCAAAAGAAAGTCAAGTTTCAGTGGTCAGATCTTTGTGAGAAGAGTTTTCAGTAGTTGAAGACTCGACTCACCTCAGCTCCAGTTTTGGCTCTTCCCAAAGGTTCAAATGGGTTCATTATGTACTGTGATGCATCAAGAGTGGGTTCGGGTTATGTCCTCATGCAATATGGTAAGTTCATAGCCTACGCCTCCATACAACTTTAATCCCATGAGAAGAATTATCTGACTCATGATCTTAAGTTAGCAGTCATAGTTTTTGCCTTAAAGATTTGGAGGCATTACTTGTATGGGGTGCCTGTAGATTTGTTAACAAATCAAAAAGAATCCTTTAGTACATATTCTCTCAAAAAATCTTAACCTCCATCAAAGAAGGTGGTTAGATCTTTTGAAAGACTACGACATGAGTGTCCTTTACTATCCGGGCAAGGCCAATGTAGTGGCCGATGCTCTCAGTAGACTGTCTATGGGTTGTGTTGCTCATGTTGAGGACAGTAAGAAAAATTTAGCTCAGGAAGTTCATCATCTTGCCTGACTATGTGTTCTCTTAGTCGATTCAGCGGAAGGTAGTATATGGGTTCAGTACAGCTTACAATCATCCTTAGTTTCCGAAGTTAAGGAAAAACAAGATAGAAATTCCAGTATAGTCAAGTTGAAAGAGTCAGTCAGAGATCAAAAGGTTGAGGTTTCTCCCAACGGTGAGATGGTATATTGCGTTGTTAGGGTAATCTCTATGTGTCAGGTGTAGATGACTTAAGGTAGTGAATTCTTGCAGAAGCGCATGGTGTGCGTTACTCAATTCATCCAGGGGCCACTAAGATGTACCGAGACTTGTGGGAGATCTATTGGTGGAGTGGCATATAGAGAGATGTGGCAGAATTTATGGCTAAATACTTTACATGTCAGCAGGTTAAGATAGAGCATCAGAAGCCTAGTGGGTCCATGAAAGAGTTCAATATTCCCCCTTGGAAGTGCGAAGAAGTGAACATGGACTTTGTGATGGGTTTTCCCCGTACTCATCATCAATATGATTCAGTTTGGGTCATTGTAGATAGGATGACCAAATCAGCCCATTTCCTTCCAGTCCATACCTCTTATTTAGCCGAGGATTAGGCCAAAATCTATATCAGGGAGTTGGTCAGATATCACGGTGTTCCATTGTCTATTGTTTCAGATAGAGGTACCTAGTTCACCTCTCATTTTTGGAAAGCATTCCAAAAGGGTCTTGGTACCCAAGTTCACCTTAGTACAGCCTTCCATCCCCAGAAAGATGGTCAAGCAGAAAGTACCATCTAGACTTTAGAAGATATGATGTGAGCGTGTACAATTGATTTCAAGGGTAGTTGGGATGACCACTTGCCTCTGATTGAGTTTGCATACAATAATAGTTATCATTCCAGTATTAAGATGGCTCCATTCAAAGCTCTCTATGATAGGAGATGCAGATCTCCAATCGGTTGGTTCGAAGTGGGTGAGGCCATAGTAGTAAGGCCTGACTTGGTATTTGATACGTTAGAGAAAATCTAGTTTACCAGAAAATGGCTCAAGACAGGTCAGAGCCGACAGAAATCGTACGCAGATGTGCATAAGAAAGATCTCAAGTTTGAGATTAGGGATCATATTTATTTGAAAATCTCTCCCATGAAGGGAGTGAAGCGGTTCGGCAAGAAAGAAAAGCTCAGACTGCGATATGTCAGTCCCTTCAAAATTCTCAATCGTTTTGACAAGGTAGCTTATGAACTCGAATTGCCTTCAGGTATAGCCTCAGTTCATCCAGTGTTTCATGTCTCCTTTCTTAAGAAGTTCATAGGTGACCCAGCAGTTGTAGTCCCTATAAAGGGCATAGACATTTAGAACAACCTCTCTTATGAAAAGATTCCAGTCAAAATCCTTGACTACCAAACTCACAGACTGAGGAACAAAGAAGTTCCTCTAGCCAAAGTTCTTTGGCGGAATCAGTCCTTTGAGAGAGCTAGTTGGGAAGCAGAAGCAGACATGTGGACCAAGTATCCTCACCTTTTCTCTGCAAACTTAGAATCAGCCCAAGGTAATAGCATTCCTTATAGCTTATTCATTTTCATGTTCAAATTTCAGTTATAACTTCATATTCAGTTTCATGCTTAGATTTCCATCATAAACTTGGTATCAACTACCATTGCATATTCAATCATGTGTTCATGCATAATGTTAGTTATGTATTCGTGCATCATATATTCATGAACAAATGAATCAGTACTCCTAGTCATACATCTATGTATCAGCTCAGTCATGAAATCATGCATCAGATATGCATACTAGCATGAATCGCAGTAAATCAGTAATACCAGTCATGTACTCATGTTTCAGTTGTTCATGACCAGTATATACTTTAGCTTATCATTTCTCCCATCTCAGTTAGTCTCATTCGAGGATGAATATTCCCAAGGGGGTGATATTGTAACACCCCGCAGAATTTCTAAGCTTAATCCATCCTTTTAAGTTTGTAAAGAGGTCTTAGACTTAGAAAATTCTAGCTAATTTCCTAGACTTAGTTTATTTTTGGCCTTCAAAAGTTTGCAATCTCATTTTATGACCTTAATGTCTCTTAATGGTCTATATTTTATTGACTTACGGTAAGAGAGGTCAATAGGTGTTCTCGAACAGTTTTCAAATTTTTTGGAACTCATTTAGACCATGTTTGGGGTCCCAAAATAGTGGACCAAAGCGATCTTGGCGTGCCACATTGCCTATCTCGTTAGTTAACATTGCTGCAGGTTGACAGATTCAAACCTACTGAGGCTTAGCACGATCAAGGCATGCTGCATCTAGTATCTTATCGATGCCATCAACGCGCCGCGTCACCAGTTGTGCCGATGGCCAGTTTTCAATAATAAATGTCCGTATTTTTAAGGGCAAAAGGGTCAATTTCCTACCCCCTATATAAGCCTATAACACAAGATTCATCTAGGTTTTCACCAAAATGTAGTTGTTTCTCTCAAATTCCCTCAAGAACAAGTCTAGGGTTTTCATTTGAAAATTATAATCTAGGAGATTCCACCGTTAATATTCAAGAAACTTCCATCTAAGGTATGTAAAGTGTTGATTCATGGTTTTATTTCACCCATGAAGATCAAGAAGCCCTTTCAAAAATATAAACTTGTAATTACATACTATGAATTGAATCATATACATGTTTATGTTGTTGTATGATTACCAAGTTGAAATCTGAAACACATATAATGAAATTATGTTAGCATGTGGTTGGAATTCTTGTATTTTAAGTGAAAAATGTTGCCATGATGTATTATTTTACAGTTCATGTCTAAGCGTCAAGTTATGTATGCAAGGTGTTTGCTAAAATGCCTAAGAGAATAAAATTATGCTTTATGACTCAATTGTGACCGAATTGATGAATCCATGCTTTACCCTTACGTTCACAATGACCCCCGTGTTATTTTTATTCATTGTAATGGTTTGATGAAATGCTCCTGAGATTAGACTTACAAAATTATGACATGTTTATATGTATTCTATTCATGTGTAAGCTTATGAAAGACAAATACTTCATGAAAATCCCCAATATTTGTACTATGAATCATTGACTATGGTCATGTGTTCAAGAAGTGTCATGTCTTGTCAGTGTCATGCTATCGAGTCTTAGGGTTACTTGTTCCCAAAAATTTAGTTGTGTGCTTTGAGACACTGTTAGTTTTACGTAATCTCAGTCACGCTATGATCAGTAGTATTCTCAGCCATTTTTAGAACTCACTAGAATTCAGCCAGTTACATAACTCAGTAAAACTCAGTAATCTCATGAACACAGTTCGTTAACAGAATTCAAAAATATTCCGTCAATCCACGGAATTCAGTGAACTCTATCTAGCTCATCTTAGTATAATCAATTCAATGTATATTCAGTTGGGAGTATGATTCAGCACCGAGCCAACCCAAGGATGAGGGCACACACTGGCAGTAGAGGATGTGATCCTTAGAATCAATCCTTGCGTTCCAGAACTATTTAGCCAGCATAGGTTAAGACATCAACACTGACAGTTGAGGGTTGATGAGGTGGATTAACACTGCTACTCAGTTAACAGTATATCAGTTATACGAAACTCATGTTATCAGTATTCAAACTCAGTAGTTAGTATTATCATGATCTTATTTACAATTACGTATTCATGTATGCATTCTCATGTTCATGTTATTCAGTCATTTAGTTCATACATATGAACCTCATGCATTCATCCTACCTCACTTTGCATACCAGTACATTCAGACGTACTGACGCATACTTTTCTTTTGTGCTATGGTGTTTTATACCATAGGTTCGGACGATCAAGTTCCCGATCGCACTTAGCTTTGGATTCAGCCAGTAGCGGTAGTTTTGCAGTGAGTCCTCATCATTCAAGATAGCATGATTAGTTCATTACTTCATTATTTTAGTTTTAGTAGATGGAGTTAGTTATGGACATGTCCCATCAACTCCATAGTTTTTTAGACAGTTTAGAGGCTTTCAGACTAACATGTTCAGATAGTTTATTTCAGTTTGGTATTGATATACCGTATTTCCAAATGTTATTTTTTTATCAGATATTTAAATCTTATGGCCTTTCAGTCCTTTTATTCCACATTTATACAGTATATTATGCAGTGCTCAGTTGCAGATATCAGTTATGGGTTAGCTTATGGTCCTTCGGGATTGTTAGCACCATGTAGCATTCTAGGTATCAATTCTGGGCGTTACATCAACTCTACTCGTAAGTGGTGAATATCTAATCCAAACCTATCTACCTTTTGAATAAGCTCATGATTTTTGTTTGCAAGGTGTGTCAATACTTTCATCAAGCTATCCTTGTGTTCTCACACTATATCTACCACACTCCTATAATATTGCACTATATCAAAATGATAAGGATCAATAATAAGGAAGTATTCACCACTCCACACTTTCTCTGGCCAAGTTGTCATACAAAGAAGGGTAGGCATATACAAGCATATAACTAAAGAAGAATAGAAAAGAAAAACCTGACTACCACAACAACTCCAATTAGTTAATCTACGATTGTATTTCTCGACAACGGCACCAAAATTTTGATATCGCCAAAACTACATCTCCAATTGAAGGATAAAGTGATCATTGTCATAATATAGTAATCCAACTAGGTTGGGGTTGATCCTATAGGGAATACGTAATAAATCTTACTTTAATTTGTTGAAATCAACAACATTACAGAAAAGTAAATGGAGGGATCTACAGAAATAGTAAAAAGTAACAAGAACTGGTTGCTTAAGGTTGTAATCAATCTAAGACGAACACTAGGCTTGTGTTACCCCTGACTTCTAACTATGCAGATTAACCATGCACTATTGAACTATTCTAATACCCTGCATGCAGAATCTAATAAGTTATGTACAATCAACTATCTTGTGGATTTATTAAATGATTTTACCCTTTACCTTTTCAGTCTCAAGATCTCGCCTTACTAACCCTTATCTTGGATCCTAGTTAACTATTACCTTATGAGTCTCAAGTTATTAGATGAATAATAACCGTCTTAGGTAGATAGTTCAGGTAAGCTTATTTTGGTAATTAACACCAAATTACTGTTGTGATCTCCTTTTCCCAATCTCTACCTCCCAGTCAGGCTCATAGTGAAAAACGCATGTTTCTAATATTGTACACCATTAAAAAATTAATAAAAATGAAGAAAACCGTAATACATGCAAGAATATTTATCTAGAAAGACTTGGCACTTCCTCTACTTTGTTAATCTGCTAGGGTTCCTACAACCCTGCAAAATCTCCTGCAAAATCACTCCAAAAACACCTAATTTCCTGCAAAATCACTCCAAAAACACATCAAATCCAACAAAATATCCATAAGTACATACATATTCTCCAAGTTTAATCATCGTAAGTGCTATGAACCATGGCACATCAATCATCAAGATGAAGATCCAAAGGTTTTTCGATCATGGTGTTCACCATTTGATCAAAGTTTGAGACTACTAGCTAGAGCCAAGGTCTCATTGCAACCACTAGAACATGTTTTGCACTCTACAAGAAAAAGAGTACAGGTAGCATTATGATAGGCATCATAGGATTACTCAACCTATTGTCATACAAATAAGTATACTAAATAAATGCAATGCGATCATAACAAAAATAAAAATCAAAGACAAAAACACAATTTTGACACTTCACTTTAGAGGGAATACAATTAAGGTTCATACATGTCTACACTTAACCATGTTCAACAATAAGTTGCATCACAACACATGATTATAACCAAATTTCAATGCATATAAACGGATGAATGAATAAATGCAAGATGTGTGCATCATCTCTTTATATTTCCAATCTCATCAACATCATCATCATCTTCTTGAACATCATGATTCCAATACACAATCAACATCAATATCATCTCTTCAACATTATCATCATTAATAACTTCATGAACATCATGAGTTGTATATCATCATCATTACCATCTCAACAACATCAATATGTATAAATACACAATTTAGTCAATACTCTCAAGTAGTGCTTGAAAGCAATCATAATTACTCAATTCATATATAAGCACAGAGCCAAGAAAGTCTAATTTCTATAATAAACCGTAACCTACCTAGATTCCTCTAAACAACAATTTTATGCCATAAGCTTGCCTTTTTTACCTTTCAATTTGCTCTTGATCTATAAAAATAAGATTATACAATCATTTTAATTTCATGCCCTTTTAACCACTAGGGATTAATAACTAGCCATTTTTAACCATGAAATTATCTTAAATTATCATAGAAGGATTTTCCCACCATATGAACCCTACTTTATTTGACATGAACAACTGTGATTTTACTTCCATTAGTGTTTTCTTACACCCTAGAATCATAATATACTAATTTTATACTCATTCCCACAAATTTACATCAATTTCATGAATTAGGGTTAAACCTTAAATTCCAACATGAACTAATTTTCTAATGATTTTTGGGGATTATAAGAAGTAATTCAAGTTTAAAATGTAAAAAACTTACCTCCAATAATGAAAATTAAAAATTTCTATGGAAATTTTCCTTTCCCAAATATCTCTCACATTTTTTGGAAATTAGGGAATAAAAAACATTATCTGGATTTAAAACTATCAAAACACTATACGTTACCGTTGCAACAGTTAAATTACCATTGCAAAACTCAATGCAGACTTTCACTTCGGCAGTTCTTTTTCCACTATAGTAGTTCTCTATTTTGCTGCAGCAGCCCCAAGATAGAATCTTGGGTCTGCTCTCTAATTTTTCCTATTTTACAGTACATTCCTCAAAATATGAAATCGGAAACTAACCCCTCTATGGTAAACTCTATAACCAGAGTTCTATAATTCTGTTTTTAATGTGGAAGTTTCTACAACTTCCTAAACTTGTTATCTATCTAAAAATCAAGTCCAACACCACCACTAATACTTACACTGATAAAAGATTCTCTTAGGCTAGTAAACCCTACAAATCTTCCAACACTAGGTCATTACATTAGATACCAATTTACCCCTCATTCCTTCCCAAATGACAACTAGACCGAGATGATAAAATTCAAACAAAAATTTATCTGGGTCAATAAACGAGTGTGGATACCATTTATGCATGTCAACCTTTGTCTCCCAAGTTGTTTCTTCAATGGCATAGTTTTTCCATTAAACCCTTACACATAGAATGACTCGAGTTCTCAACTTTCTCACAGATATACTAAATATTTTAATTGGTTCCTCCTCATATTATAAATCCTTATCAAACTACTCAAGGCCCCATTGAATAATATAGTCTTCATCTTCATGGTATTTCTTAATAATGACATATGGAATACCGAGTGAACCCCAGACATGCTAGGAGGCAATACCAGCTTGTATGCTACTGACCTCACTCACTTCAAAACCTCAAAGGTTCTAATGTATCTCAAACTTAATTTTCCCTTCTTAAAAAATCACATTACACCCTTCATGGGCATACTTCAAATCTACAACCTTGTTGTTTGCATACTCTCACTGTTGGCTTTGAGATTCTATGAGATTTTCTAAAATGAAACTCACTTTTTCCATTGAATACTTGAGTATGTTAGTTCCCTAAGGACTTACTTCGAATACGTCAAACCCATAATTAAATGCATATGCCTCTTACCATAAAAAGCCTCAACAGGAGCCATATCAATCCTGAAATGGTAGCTATTACTGTAGAAAAATTCACACAATAGAAAGTATTGGTCCTACTAACCTGCAAAGTCTATAACACATGCCCGAAGTATGTCCTTAAGCACTTAGATAGTTCGCTCGACTGACCATCAGTTCGTGGATGGAAATTTCTACATAGGTCTAACCTAGAACCTAATTCTAATTAAAACCGCCCCCAAAAATTGGATGTGAATTAAGTACCTCTGTCTGACATAATCAAAACAGGTACCCCATGTTACCTCAACCTTCTACATGTCTACCATAACCCCTTCCTTAGAAATATGTGCCCCAAGAAGGACACTAAAGATAGCCAGAACTCACACTTGGAATATTTATCATAAAGTTGCTTCTCCTTAAGCAACCCCAACACTATACGCAAATGCATCATATGTTTTTCTTCACTCTTGGTGTGAACTAATATGTCACTAATAAAGAATAACAAATGCATCAAAAAACTACTGAAGACCCTATTCATTGGGCTCATAAAGGCAATTAGGGCACTAGTCAAGCCAAAACACATGACTAAGAACTCATAGTGCCCATAACGAGTACAAAAATTAGTCTTTTGGATGTCCCTCTCCCTAACCTTGAGCTAGTAATGGCTTGATCTTAAATCAATGTTGGAGAATACAGTAGTTCCTTGCAACTGGTCGAACATATTATCTACCTTAGGCAAAATATATTTATTGTGAATGTTTACCTTATTTAATTGATGGTACTCTATGCATTATCTCATGATATCATCCTTTTTTTAACAAATAAAATAGGTGCACCCCAAAGAGAAATGCTTAAGTGAATAAAAACCTTCTTTAACAATTCTTGTAACAGATATTTCAACTTTCTCAACTCTGTTAGTGCCATATGATAGAGGGATAGAGAAGGGCCGATTTCCCAGATCTCTAAATCTATATAGAGATCAAACTCTTAGTTTAGAGGCATACCTGGAAGGTCACTAGGAAACACTTCTAAGAACTCACAAATAATTGGGACAAAAATTATAGGAGGAACTATGAATTTATCTTCTAAAAGATGGGTAAGAAATGCCCTACAACCCTTCTTTATGAATTTCAGGGGATGAATAGCTAATACAATCCTTATATGAGTGGGCTTAAAAGTACTCTACAACTCTAACTTCTTTATCATGGAAAGCGCAATAGTAATAGTTTTAGCATAATAATCAAGAATGACATAATAAGGATACAATCAACTTATCTCTTAGATAAGATCAAATTCATTAATTTCTAGAATCATTAAGTCTACCAAGGTCTTAAACCTGATAAACATCACAGGATATGAACAATCCATCGATCAATACATATAAAAACTCTGATTGGTGTGTACACATACATAGGAGTATCAAAATATTTGTAGTCTAAGTTCCGGTCTAAGGTAAATTTCACATATACATAACAGAAAGTAGAACTAGGATCAAACAATATAGAAGTCATATAATCATAGATAAGAATAGTATATGTGATCATAAGATCAGAAGCATATGAGTTGAAAAAACATAAAACTAGGCCCTATCATCACCCTGACCACTATATTTACTAGCCTGAGCACCATTTCTAATAACCTAGCCCCCATATTAGTTGGCTTGGTTGCCTCCCCTTTTTGTAGCCTGGAAATCACAACCCGAGGCTACCCCCTAGTCGCGACACGGTTCTTAAGGCCACAAATGACCCCAAGCTAACCCATGGTCTGGTACCTTATATGAGCGCTGAATGAAATAAAAGTAAAATAACATATGCGGAAGATAAAATGATAAGTTACTGTCAATATGAATACTAAAATATATAAAAGACATGTCTTAAGTATCTAATAAACATTGGAAACTAAACTATTTTTCTGAAAGCCTCTAAACATATGAAGTGGATGGGACAAACCCCCAACTAACTCCACTACACTAAACTTAAGGAAATAGAAAAATAACAAAAATAATATGCCACGTCCTCGATGGATGAGGACTCACAACTACTGTTGTGGGGAACTACTAAGATACCTAAGGATGGTCGGGAAACTGTACGTTCGAACCTATGTTATAAGACAACATAGCACAAGATAAAGGTATGCGATCAATACTTTAAATGTACTAGTACATAAGGTAAGGACTAACTGAAAAACATAGGACACCTGAACATGAATGCATGAACATGTAACATTGAGAATGCAACACCAATCATAAACATGTACTGAAATAAGTTGTAAACCCGAGTGACTGAATCACTGTTATAACATAACTAAATAACTGAAGTCTGTATACTTGGTCATGCAAACTTGAGCTTATCTGTTCTAAATACTACACTGAGACTGTGGGAGCTAAATATAACCGATATGCCTCAATGTGAACTATCAGGGTCCAACCTGTAACCCCCGTTAGAAGGGTAATGGTACCTTTCCAAGGGTACCAACATATGAATTACGATGTGGATACACAAAGACTATGTCCTGAAGGACAAAGTCTCATGCCTAATTGATGGGGGACCTCTTATAATCTATGATAGCGTCGTTGGTTTGGAACTTAGGGACTGCGACTAACATCTCATGACTAACTGATGAGGGAGACACCATCCCTATGTTCACTCGGTGCTAAGAATTACTCCCAACTTAATGACATTGGTGTTATTAGTCGTTTAACAAGACATGGTATTGTACTTGTAAGTTCTCATCATGAACATGATGTTCTAAATATGATAATAAAACCATGGTCTGACTGACTTGTTACTTGAAAGCAGAAACATTTAAAACACATAGCTATCGGGTGTTTATAACCCACCAGCACTGAATGATTACAAAAATATGATAACAATTCTTAAAATAGTGGTATGAAATCATAGTTCAAAGACCCAAAACATAAGACATTTCAAAAAATAGGTGAGAAGCATGAATTTGAACATAGGAATGTGTTAAACATGAGAGGACAATATATTTACATGGTTTAATACATAATTTGATATTGTAACATGAAATCACTTGAATATGAATAGGAAATTGAAATTTAAAACATGAAATAACCTAGTTTTTCATGGGATCATATATGGACATGGATTGAAATTGAATTACTAAGGAAGAGCATAAGTTAAACTCATCTTGAACATATGGAATTCCATAATGAAAGAAAAACCCATATTTTAGTTAAAGAGAGGGTTTTTTAGGCTCAATGGGTGAAAAGGACCTATTAATGAATACCCCACATACCTTAATTGAATGGATTCTCAAAGAATTCTTGAAACTATCACTTAGATTCTAAAGTTCTTGAGAGAAAAATCTTAAATTTTTGTTCTTGGGAAGAAGAAGGTTTTTTACGATAGTTGTTTTGAGGATGATGGGCAAATAATGACTCTATGAATGTTATAAATTGTATTTTGTATAATTGGGGTTGAGAGAAAAGGAACAAATTACCCCCTTTACCTTTTTAATCGCGAAGCTGGACTAGTGTAACGCCCTGAAATATCATCCCGAGATGCCACACGGTGCCCAAGGCTACACGTAGCCTCAAGCTAATCCTTTAAGCCAAAACACAACCCTTGGGTTCCAAGACAACAACATACACGCTACGTTAAGGATATATATATAAGTACATATCATATCATATCACATCGCACATGGCACAGAATATCATTAGACTGTACGTATATGGAATGTCTATACACAAACCAACCCAATAATACACTAGTCTGACATAGCCTCTATACAACAAAATCAATGATCCATTGGACAAACCCCTAACTGACTCAACAGACCAAAGGGATCACAAAACAACAGCACCAAAACTAGCAACTTGGTCCTCGAACCATGAGGACTCACCAATGAAGGAATGTAGATGCGACACTCGGATATCACTGTCGTGGCTGCAGCTGAGTACCTGAACCTACATCATGGTAAGAATGTAGCCCATAGAGAAATATATAGGTCAGCATAAGATACGTACTGAGTATGTGGGGGCGTATGCAAAATATAAATGATATCATAAATTTTGTGAAAACGTACATACGGACCGTAATGACACACCTGGCTTGATTGACAATGAATCATGCAACTCATAACATCTTAGATAGGAAATGTAGTAGAAAAACCTCATAAATCATTATAGATGATCATAGGCAACTTTACTTACCACATCAAAACTCTGAGTGACTCGGTATTTCAATAAATAAGACTCTTATGGACCGGGGAGTTTCCTATAACCGACAACGCTACGTGAGCTACGTGGAATACCAACATTTAAAACCCCCATTGGTGGGAGCATCATACTCTTTGCCAGGGAGTACGACCTTAAAACTGCAATAATCATAATCGGGATCTCTGGCCAATAATATCATCATCAAACAACCCTACGGTGGCACATAGGTTTGGGAAAATAACAACTTTCCCTCTCGGTGCTAGTACTACTCCCCGACAAGCTCAGAACACATTAGGAAATCCACCACAACATCACAAGAGTCTATCATAAAGACCAAATCAAATCTCTTTCTCATTTATCAAATCATATAAATTTGTGGATTCCTAACTCAACATATTTTAGCTCAAAATATTTTAATCTTCCTCAACATCAACAAGGTACCAATGCATTGAACCATAACCAACTCGACATTTCGACAAGGATATGAAGACTCAATACATAGTATTTTCAAAAATGTAATTCATTAAAACCATCCGGAAAATACCAAGACTCATTGCAACTTCAATATCAGCATTTCTCAATTTGCCATCCAACTCTCATTTAAAGGTACTTGAGACATCAACCCATAGTAGGGATATAGAATTTCCAATATCAATTATAAATTCATAAGAAGGAAATAGTGGAATGATAGTATAAATCAAGGCTTAACAAATTAAATCATCATACTCTCATAATCAAATACTTTTTCGACATAATTCCATCTCAACATCATACACATATCGGATGACATAATCCCATAGCTCATGGACAATAATATAAGATATAAAACCATATTTCCAATTCATGGTAAAACATGTAAAATCTCATGTCAATGTAATTCAACAAAAATAACGGGCACAAGATCAAAAGGATAATCTTGTTCAAAGCCCCACATACCTAAAAATGAAAGATGAATATGAACTTTCCACTCCAGAACTTTATTCACAAAAATAAAGGGTGCTTCTCGAAGCACTTAACATGATCAAATCGAATCCTAAATCAATTTGAAATTTCTACGGTTCAATCAAGAGATGTAGAAGGATGAAATTTGGAGTAGTAGGGTAGGGCTTTGAGCCTTAGGAAATTTTGGAGAAAAATGAGCTATTAAATGCTCTTAATGGACTTAAATCCACGGTTTACCCCGATGAATTGGAGTGGGAATGACCAAAATACCCTTAAAAATCAAATAATGTCAAATCTGTCCTTTGATGGACTATTTTGATAGGCTGAAGTAGATCGACCATAACTCTTTACTCTGATGGCCAAATTGGATGAAACTAATTTCATTGGAAAGAGAACTTTCAGAGATTTCTATTGATATATAGTATCTCACCCAGATCCTTATGTACAAGGAGTTATGATCATTTGAAGTTGACCCTAAAATTTGTCTGGCCTCAGTATTTTTTTCCTGCACATTTACTATTCACCACTATTCACGGTTTGATTGGAATGATCATAATCATCGCTCGAGTGTCCGTTTTGGATGATCCACATATCGTTGGAAAGATTATTCGATGCTCTACGCGATGATGGATTGCGTATCCAGAAATTCCACACAGAAAAATTATTAATCACGATAAAGAACAGAATTCAACACATTTTCGTCCGAGATCTTAATGAAAATTTTTTCCAGGGCATCACATCATCTCCCCCTTGGAAACATTCATCCTTGAATGTTGATAGGTTGGTCAAGAATACTATGAAAATGAGTATATAGAGAAAAATTATCTTGCCCAAGCGTATACTCCATTCTAGATATTTTTGAATATCGTAGAAAATACACAAGCCAAGATAAACATAGCAATAAGGATTAAATCAAAAGAGAATGATACCTTTGACATGCTCAGGATTCGTAGGAAAGAGGTGGAGATATTTGGCACGCATATCCACTTCGGCTTCCCAAGTAGCACTCTCAACGGATTGATTTCGCCAAAGTACTTTAACTAAAGGAACTTCCTTGTTTCTTAGCCTACAAACTTGAAAGTCAAAAACCTCAACCAGAATCTCTTCATATGAAAGACTATCTTGAATACCCGAGCTTTTGGAAGGATCAATCACAACAGAATCACCAATGGACTTCTTAAGCATAGAAATATGGAAAACCGGATGGACGTTAGATAACTCCGCAGGCAATTCAACCTTATACACTACCTTTCCAATGCGATCCACAATCTTATAAGGACCAATGTAACGGGGATTTAGTTTTCCTTTCTTCCCAAATCTCTTCACCCCTTTCATGGGTGAAACTTTCAAGTACACTAAATCACCAACATCAAATTCAAGGTCTTTCCTCTGTACATCTGCGTATGATTTTTGATGACTTTGGGCAGTTTTCAACCTTTTCCGAATTAATTTAACCTTCTCCATGGCCTCGAACACCACATCCGGTCCAGTCACGGCAGCCTCACCAACTTGAAACCAACCAATGGGTGATCTACACCTTCTACCATACAAAGCTTCAAACGGGGCCATTCCAATAGTAGTATGAAAACTGTTATTGTAAGCAAACACGATTAATGCTAAGTGCTCATCCCAACTACCTTTAAAATCAAGCACACAAGCCTTTAACATATCTACTAAAGTCTGAATGGTCCGCTCGGCCTGACCATCTATTTGCGGATGGAAAGCAGAACTTAAACAAATTTGGGTACCGAGACCCTTCTGGAAAGATTTCCAAAACTGAGAGGTAAACTGAGTACCTCTGTCAGAAATAATAGACAAAGGGATTCCATGAAGTCTGATGAGTTCCCGAATATATATTCTAGCATAAAGTTCAGCTGTATACGATGAATGCACACGCAAGAAATAAGCTGATTTTGTTAGCCGATCTACAACAACCCAAATCGAATCATGATGGTGACGAGAAGGAGGAAAATCAACTATAAGTCCATATTCACTTCTTCCCACTTCCAAGTAGGAATGCTAAACTATTGCATCACGCCACTGGGCCTTTGATGCTCTATTTTAACCTGTTGACATGTGGAGCACTTTGCCACAAATTCTGCTATGTTCCTCTTCATACTATTCCATCAATAAATTTCTTGCAAATCATGGTACATCTTGGTAGCACCAGCATGGATGGTGTATCGCGTACCATGCACTTCCGCCATAATCCTCTACTTTAAGTTATCAACATTAGGAACACATAATCTTTCTCGGAGTCTCAAAATAACATCTCCCCCTTAGGAGAAAACCTCCACCTTTTGGTCTTTAACTGACTCTTTTAACCGGACCAAGGTAGGATCCCTATCTTGCTTCTTCTTCACTTCCGAAACTAAAGAGGATTCGAAACTGCTTTGCACTCCTATACTACCTTCAGCATCACCAAACAACCTAACCCTTAATCTAGCCAAACGATGTACCTCACGGGCCAACTCTTTCTTACCAGTCTCCACATGTGTTATGCTACCCATGGACTTTCGACTAAGGGCATCTGCTACTACATTAGCCTTGCCCGGATGATATAGAACGCTCATATCATAATCTTTCAATAGTTCTAACCATCGTCTCTACCTAAGATTCAACTCTCTTTGGGTGAATACATACTGCAAGCTGTTATGGTTCGTGAAGACATCAACATAGACACCATACAAATAATGTCTCCAGATTTTCAAAGCAAAAACCACGGCAGCTAATTCAAGGTCATGGGTAGGATAATTCTTCTCGTGAGGCTTTAGCTGCCTGGAAGCATAAGCTATAACCTTGACCTTTTGCATCAATACACAACCCAAACCAACTCTGAAAGCATCGGAATACACCACAAAACCATCAACAGCGTCAGGCAAAGTCAACACAGGGGCTGAAGTGAGTCGAGTCATCAACTCCTGAAAACTCTTCTCACAAGATTCGGACCATAGGAACTTCACTTTCTTTTGGGTGAAACGGGTCATAGGAGACGCAATAGATTAAAACCATTCAACAAAATGACAATAATAACCAGCTAGACCTAAGAAACTTTGGATATCAGAAGGAGAAATAGGTTTAGGCCAACTCTTTATAGCCTCAATCTTTTGAGGATCTACTCTAATACCTTCGGAAGAAACAACACGACCAAAGAAGGCTACAGAGTTCAGCCAGAACTCACACTTACTAAACTTAGCATACAACCAATGAGTTCGAAGAGTTTCCAACACAATTCGGAGATGATCCGCATGATCACCCTTACGTTGGGAGTAAATACGAATATCATCAAGGAACACCATTACAAATAAATCCAGATATGGCCGGAATACACGGTTCATAAGATCCATAAAAGCTACTGGAGTATTAGTTAACCGCAAAGACATCACTAGAAATACAAAATGACCGTAACAGGTATGAAAGGCTGTCTTGGGGATATCAAATTCCCTAACCTTAAGTTGGTGATAATCGGATCTAAGGTCTATCTTCGAAAAGTAGCTCGCACCTTGCAATTGATCAAATAAATCATCAATTTGAGGAAGCAGATATTTATTCTTGATATTAACCTTATTAAGCTGCCAGTAATCAATACATATCCGCAAAGAACCATCTTTATTATGCACAAACAGGACAGGTGCACCCCACGGGGACACACTAGGTTTGATAAAGCTTTTTTCTAAAAGATCTTTCAATTGCTCCTTCAACTCTTTAAGTTCCACGGGAGCCATGCAATATGAAGAAATAGAAATAGGCTGAGTATCGAGAAGAAGGTCAATCCCGAACTCTATCTCTCTATCAAGAGGTACTCCAGGGAGATCTTCTGGAAAGATATCAAGAAACTCATTAACAACATTAATTGACTGAATGGTCGGGGTTTCAGACTTAGTGTCTTTAACCCAAACCAAATGGTGGATGCAACCCTTGGAAATCAACTTCCTAGCTTTGAGATAGGATATGAAACGACCCTTAGGAATCACAAAACTCTCGGACCATTCAAGGATAGGTTCATCAGGAAACTGAAACTTGACCATACGGGCACAACAATCAATGGACGGATAGCATGAGTGAAGCCAATCCATACCCAGAATGATATCAAAGTCAACCATACTTAGCTCAATCAAATCAGCATACATAACCCGATGAAATACAGTAATGGGACATTTCTTACACACCCGCTTAGCAATGACAGACTCTCCTACCGGAAAAGAAACCAAAATAGGCTCAGAAATTAGTTCAGGATCCATTTTAAAATTTAAAGCAACCAGAGGTATCACATAAGAAAAACTCAAACCGGGGTCCATCAACACATGGACATCAAAATAAAAAACACGGAGCATACCAGTGACAACATCAGGAGAGTCCTCCTACTCCTGACGAGGTGGTATAGCATAGAAATGATTCTGGCGTTGACCGTCAGCAGTACTAGATAAAGTACCCTGAGAAGGAATTGGACGGGCTGCGGGAGGCAGGGCACTAATAGCCTGACTCTGGGGACGGGCATCACGACTCTATTGTCTGGCATACGGGCAGTTTCTAAGTATGTGGACCAACTTTCCACAACCAAAACAGCCCCGCTACCCCATATAACACTCCCAAAAATAGTCTTTACCACACTTAGCACACGAAGGAGGATGAGGCCGGTTGCTTACACTGTCCTGAGATCTGGAAGGTACTGACCTATTCTCTAGCTCCTGCCTACCCTGATATAAGGGAGCACTAGCTGAGAAAGGCGTAGGTATAAATGGACGTCTCTAAAACTGAGGGCAATTCCCTCTGGAGAATCTAGTCTGACCAGACCCCTGTTGCTCTGATCTAACTCTCTTAATCCCTCTTACTCTTTCTCTTTCCTTTATCTTGTCTGACTCAATCTGTTGGGCGTGAATCATTAACTTAGGAAGATCAATCTCCCTATTGATCATAGCAGATCTACATTCTTTCACTACATAACTCGACACCCCAGTTAGAAACTTGCTCATACTAGTCCTCGAGTCAGCCATCATATTAGAAGCGTACTTCGATAGCTGATTAAACTTAAGACAATAGCCCTTAACTGACATGGAGCCTTGTCTTAAATTCATAAACTCCTCTATCTTAGCTTCCTATAACTCAAGAGGAAAGAATCTATCCAAGAAAGCATCTTGGCATAATTGCCAAGTCACCAGAGCGGTATCTTTCTCTCTACCCTTATTCCACATCTGCACCCAGTCATAGGCAATATTCTTCAACCGATAAGAAGCCAGCTCCATACTTTCTTCCTCGGTCACGTGCATAATCTATGTAATTTTCTTTATTTCATCAACATACATCTATGGGTCCTCACCTGCTCTCGACCCATGAAACTCTGGTGGATTCATCCGCATAAAGTCACGAATTCGTGCTGCTACAGAATTATTTTCCTGCGAAAGTGGAGCGTTTGCCTGAGTATTGTGGTAAATGCCTGGGCTAGCATCTGAAAAGCTGCCCAAAATTCGGCATGGGATACCGTCTCATGTAATGGATCAATGGGTTTAGGTTGGTTGTTGTTTCTGCGAGCTCAACATGGCGGCATTTTCTGTCATAAGAATGCACGAATTAACAACAGAAGAAAACCGTTGTAAGCATGATAGACTCTTGTAGAAAGAAAGAAACTACTTTTCCTAGAACGCCCCGCAGCCTCTTGATCATAGGTGTGGCACGCTACACACCGATGCTCAAGACTCTACGTAACACGGCTTGTCAGACTCCCTAGGACTCTTCACAATCTTACTCTCTGATACCAAGTTTGTAACACCCTGAAATATTATCCCGAGATGCCACATGGTGCCTAAGGCTACACGTAGCCTCAAGCTAACCCTTTAAGAAAAAACACTACCCTTGAGTTCCAACATAATAGCATACATGCTACGCTAAGGATATATATATAAGTACATATCATATCACATCGTACATGGCACAGAATATCGTTAGACTGTACATATATGGAATGTCTATACACAAACCAACCCAACAATACACTAGTCTGACATAGCCTCTATACAGCAAAATCAATGATCCATTGGGACAAACCCCCAACTAACTCAATAGGCCAAAGGGATCACAAAACAACAGCACCAAAACTAGCAACTTGGTCCTCGAACCATGAGGACTCACCACTGAAGGAACTTAGATGCGGCACTCGAATATCACTGTTGTGGCTGCGGCTGAGTACCTGAACCTACATTATGGTAAGAATGTAGCCCATAGAGAAATATGTGGGTCAGCATAAGATGCATACTGAGTTTGTGGGGGCACATAAGAAATTTAAATAATATCATAAATTTCATAAAAATGTACATATGGACTATAATGACACACCTGGCTTGAGTGACATTGAATCATGCAACTCATAACATCTTAGATAGGAAATGTAGTAGAAAAACCTCATAAATCATTATAGATCATCATAGGCAACTTGACTTACCACATCAAAACTCGGAGTGACTCGGTATTTCAATAAACATGACTCTTATGGACAGGGGAGTTTCCTATAACCGACAACCCCACGTGAGCTATGTGGAATACCAGCATTTGAAACCCCTATTGGAGGGAGCGTCATACTCTTTGCCAGGGCGTACTACCTTAAAACTACAATAATCACAATCGGGATCTCTGGCCAATAATATCATCATCAAACAACCCTATGGTGGCACATATATTTAGGGAAATACCAAATTTCCCTCTTGGTGCTAAGTACTACTCCCCGACAAGATCAGAACGCATTATGAAATCCACCACAACATCACAAGGGTCTATCATAAAGACCAAATAAGATCTCTTTCTCATTTATCAAATCATATCAATTTGTGGATTCCTAACTCAACACATTTTAGCTCAAAACATTTTAATCTTCCTCAACATCAACAAGGTATCAATGCATTGAACCATAACCGACTCGACATTTGGACAAGGATATAAAGACTCAATACATAATATTTTAAACAATTTAACTCATCAAAACCATCTAAAAAATACCAAGACTCATTGCAACTTCAATATCAACATTTCTCAATTTGCCATCCAACTCTCATTTAAAGTTACTTGAGACATCAACCCATTGTAGGGATATAGAATTTCCAATATCAATTATAAATTCATAATAAGGAAATAGTGGAATGATAGTATAAATCAAGGCTTAACAAATTAAATCATCATACTCTCATAATCAAATACTTTTTCGACATAATTCCATCTTAATATCATATAGATATCGGATGATATAATCCCATAGCTCATGGACAATAATATAAGATATAAAACCATATTTTCAATTCATGGTAAAACATGTAAAATCTCATGTCAATGTAATTCAACAATAATATCGGGCATAAGATTGAAAGAATAATCTTGTTCAAAGCCCCACATACCTAAAAATAGAAGATGAATATGAACTTCTGACTCTGAAACTTTATTCACGAAAATAAAGGGTGCTTTTCGAAGCCCTTAACATGATCAACTCGAATCCCAAATCAATTTAAAATTTTTATGGTTCAATCAAGAGATATAGAAGGATGAATTTTGGAGTAGTAGGGTTGGGGTTTGAGCCTTACGAAATTTTGGAGAAAAATGAGCTATTGAATTCTCTTAATGGACTTAAATCAATGGTTTACCCGGATGGATTAGAGTCGGAATGACCAAAATACCCTTAAAAATCAAATAATGTCAAATCTTTCCTTTGGTGGACTATTTTGATAGGCTGAAGTAGATCGACCATAACCTTTTTCTCCGATGGCCAAATTGGATGAAACTAATTTCATTGGAAAGAGGACTTTCAGAGATTTTTGTTGATATATAGTATCTCACCTAGATCATTATGTAGAAGGAGTTATGATTGTTTGAAGTTGATCCTAAAATTCGCCTGGTCTCAGTATTTTTTTCTTGCACATTTACTGTTCACCATTATTCACGGTTAGATCGGAATGATCATAACTCATCTTTTGATTGTCCATTTTGGATGATCCATATATCGTTGGAAAGCTTATTCGATGCTCTACGTAATGAAAGGTTGCATATCTAGAAATTCCTCACAGAAAAATTATTAATCACAATAAAGATTAGAATTCAACACATTTTCGTCCGAGATCTTAATGGAAATTTTTTTCAGGGCATCACAACTTGTGAGGGAGTGACCTCCACAGCGCGAACCCCATTCTGGGGGATTGGCCTCCGCAATGCGGTACCTATTCCCTGATAATGGACTTTGCGATGTGGACTCTATTCCCTAGGAATGGCCCATGTGATGCAGCCCTATCGTGGGGCTCACTGCCTCCGCTATCTAAACACACCCTGAATCTCGTCCTAAAATCCTGAAACTCTTCTGAGACATACCATTAACCTCCTAAACATGTTTCAACTCAAAGACGAACGTCTAGAGGTCGAGAAAGCCAAAAATAAAATCTGTAAAGTCTTAGGGTCTTGAAAAAGACTAAGTCCTAAATAGTTAGTGAAACTTTCAAGCCTTGGACCTCTTAAGCATGCAACTAAAAGCTGAATCGAGCTTAGAATCTTACAAGGTATTACAATATCTCCCCCTTGGGGACATTCATCGTCGAATAAAACTAGTTAAGCTGAGGTACTACAGAGACTGAAAGTCTATACTGAATATTGATAAGCTGAAACATAATCAAATAACTGGGTCTAAAATATAATACATGCTACATAGGCTGAACTGATTTCATGAATGCATGCTATGACATTAGAATAGTTGCATATCTAAAATAGAGAAAGAAAAAACTTATCCTAAAGAAAACCATTACCTCAAGCTGAGTCTAAATTTGTGGAGAAAAGATGAAGATACCGGGCTAGCTTATCTACTTCTGCTTTCCAAGTAGCTCCTTCCATGGACTGATTTCTCCATAGAACCATAACCAAAGAAACTTCGTTATTCCTTAGCCTACGAATCTAATTATCAAGGATCTCAACTGGGACTTCTTTGTAGGAAAGGCTATCCTTAACATCTATACTTTCTAAGGAAACAGGTAAAGCCGAATCACCAATGTATTTCTTTAACAAAGAAACATGGAACACCGGATGTACTGTTGCCAAATCTACAGGCAACTCTAACTCATAAGCTACCTTACAAAAGCGGTGCAAAATTCTATATTGGCCAACATATCGGGGACTGAGCTTCCTCTTCTTTCTAAATCTCTTCACTTCTTTCATAGGTGAAATTTTCAAATAGACCAAGTCACTAATATCAAACTCAAGATCTCATTTCCTCACATCTGTATAAGATTTTTGATGACTTTGGGTTGTCTTCAGCCTCTCCTAAATTAACTAAACTTTCTCTGTAGCCTCAAACACCGAATCTGGCCCCATCAAAGTGGCCTCACCTACCTTAAACCAACTAATAGAAGATATACATATCCTCTAATAGAGAGCCTCAAACGGAGCCATCTGAATACTAGAGTGATAACTATTATTGTAGGTAAACTAAATTATAGGTAAGCGGTTATCCCAACTATCTTTAAAATCCATAACACAAGCCCTCAACATGTCCTCTAATGTTTGAATGGTCATCTGTACCTGACCATCCATCTAAGGATGGAAAGCTGTAATGAGATGAACTTGGGTACCAAGACCATTCTAAAAAACCTTCCAAAAGTGAGAGGTAAACTAAGTACCTCTATTTAAAATGGTAGACAATGAAACCCCATGCAATTTTACCAACCAACTCTTGAGATAGAGTCTATCATAATCCTCAACAAAATATAAAGTATGAACTAGAAAGAAATGGATTAACTTGGTCATTTTATCTACAATGACCCAAATTAAATTGTGCTGACGACGTGTACAAGGCAATCCTATCATAAAATCCATATTCACTACCTCCTACTTCTAAGTGGGGATGCTAAAATCCTAAAGCGTACAACTAGGCCTTTGGTGCTCAACCTTAACCTACTAACAGTTTGAACACTTAGCCATAAACTCTGTAATATCTTTCTTCATACCACTCTACCAATATATTTTCCATAAGTCACAGTACATCTTAGTAGCTTCTGGGTAGATAGAGTACTGTGCACCATGTATTTTTGCTAATATTCATTATCTCAAACCATCAACACACGGAACACATATCCTTCCCTAGCAATGAAGCATACCATTTCCCCCTTAGGATAAAACCTCTACCTTTAGATGTCACAACCGAAATTACTACTTGAACACCATGTTCTTTAAGTCCATGAAGGCTGCAGGGGCATTCATTAGTCTAAAATACATAACTAGGAATTCAAAGTGACCATACCCAGTTCTAAAGGTTGTCTTTCGAATGTCACATTCTCTGACGTTGAGATGATGATAGCCAGATCTGAGGTCTATCTTAGAGAAATAACTTGTACCCTAAAGTTGGTAGAATAAGTGATCAATTCTTGGAAATAGATACTTATTCTTGATGGTCAATTTATTCAATTAAAGATAGTCGATGCACATTCTGAGAGAACTTCCTTTCATATGCACGAATAGAACTAGAGCACCCCATAGGGAAATACTAGGCCTGAAGAAACCTTTATCTAAGAAATCCTTCAACTGATCATTCAGTTCCTTAAGCTCAATTGGATCTATTATATATGGTGGAATAGATATATGTTGGGTATCTGGAAGGGGATTTATTCCAAAGTTAATTTCCCTTTCGGGAGGAATCCCAGGAAATACTTCTGAAAATTTCCTTACAATTAAAACTGACTCAAGACTCAGAGTCTCAGAATTTGAGTCCTTGACTCAAACAAGATGGTAAATACACCCCTTAAGTATCATCCTTCTTGCCTTAACATAGGAAATAAACTGACCATTAAGCATTGATGTACCCCTCCATTCGATAATTGGATCATTAGGAAAATGGAATTGGACAATTCTATATTTGTAATCGACTGAGGCATAACATGAGTGGAGCCAATCTATGCTGGGAATGACATCAAAATCAATCATCTCTAACTATACTAGGTCAATAGAAGTAACTTTCGGAGACACCATAACAGGGAAATTTCTCTATACCCTTTTGGATACAATAGACTTACCCACTAGGGTAGATACTGAGAAAGGCTCTACTAATGTTTCTGGACTGATACCAAAGTCTACAGCTATTTAAGAAGTCACAAAAAAAGGGAAGCTTCAGGATCTAATAATGCATAAACATGATGATGAAGGACTTATAACATACCCATAACCATATTAGTAGAACTTTCCAGATCATGTCGAGTTTGGAGAGCATACAGTCTATTCTAATGCTGCCTACTAGTGGCACTAGACGTGGCACCCTACTGAGGAAAATGACCTGCTGGTGCTGCTAAATAATTAGTCTGGCCCTGATGGCAATCACTTCTACACATCATATATCCACAACGCACTGTCTTACCCTTTAGCCTGATTTTCCATACCCAAAACACCTATCACTACCAACTCTACACTCATCTTGATAATTCTTACCATACTTTCTACAGAGCATATTGGTATGACCACTACCTATACTACCCTAGGACTTAAATCCTGACACTCTATCCTAATTATCCTGGGGCAACAACCTACTAATTTTTTTGAGTGATTATAGAATGGGCCAAGGCTGTGAAACTAGCCCCAACATGAGAAATATAGTCGTTCAGGGGATATTCCTGAATAAGTGGTGGTGCGGGCTCATCTCCGTTCCTTCATTCGTTGTTCCTTCTAGAAGGCACTAGATGAGTTAGAAAGAGGAATTCAATAGAGCTCATACTCTTTCGTACGACATGATTACTAAAAGAAGGAAAACTTTCCTAAAAGTATGTTGCAGCCCCTTGTCAATAAATGTAGTGCTCTTTACACCCATGCATAAGACTCTATTCAATGCATCTTTCAGATACCATAGTATACTTTTAAAACCTTAGGCTCTAATTCCAAGTTTTGTCAGGACCCGAGGCTACCCCCTAGTTGTGACACGGTGCTTAAGGACACAAGTGACCCCAAGCTAACCCATAGTCTGGTACCTACTATGAGAACTTAATGAAATGAAAGTAAAACAACATGTGTGGATGATAAACTAATAAGGAACTGTCAATCTGAATACTGAAATATATTAAAGACATGTCTGAAGTATCTAATAAATACTAGAAACTAGACTGTCTGTCTGAAAGCCTCTAAATATATGGAGTTGATGGGATAAACCCCCAACTAACTCCATTTAACAAAACATAAATAAATACATAAATAACTAAAATGACATGTCACATCCTCGATGGATGAGGACTCGCCACCATTGCTGTGGGGAACTGTTAAATTGTCTAAGGATGGTTGGGAAACTGAGTGTTCAGAGATATGATATAATACAACATAGCACAAGATAAAGGTAAGCAATCACTACTTTGAAAGTACTAATACATGAGGTAAGGACTAAGTGAAAAAACATATGACAAATGAACATGAATGTATGAACATATAACACTGAAAATACAAGACCAAGCATAAACATATACTGAAATAAGTTGTAAACCTGAGTGACTGAATCACTATTATAAAATAACTAAATAACTAAAGTTTTTATACTTAGTCATGCAAACCTAAGCTTATTTATTCTGAATACAACACTAAGACTGTGGGAGCTAAATACAATCGACATGACCCAATCTAAGCTATTAGGATCCAACCTATAATCCTTATTAGAAGGGTGCTGGTACCTTCCTAGGGGTACCAACACATGAATGATGATATTGATCTACAAGGATAATGTCCTAAAGGATAAGGGTGTCATGCCTAGCTGGCAAGGGACCCTTCATAATATATGGTTGTGGTGTAGGTCTTGAACATAAGGACTGCTACTAATATCTCATGCCTAACTGATAGGGGAGAGGCCATCCCTATGTTCACTCTGTGCTAAGTGTTACTCCACTTTTAGTGACATTGGTATTATTAGTCATTTAATATGACATGGTACTATATTTGTGAATGCTCGGCATGAACATAATATCCTGAATATGATAATAAAACCATAGTCAAGCTGACTTTTTACTTGAAAGAAAAAATATATAAAATACATAGGTTAGGTGTTCATAACCTGCCAGCACTGAATGATTAGAAAAATATGATAACAATGCTTAAAACAGTGGTATGGAATCATAGTTCAAAGACCCAAAACATAAGACATTTCAAAAAAATAGGTACGAAGCATGAATTTGAACATAGGAATATGTTAAACATGAGAGGACAACATATTTACATGATTTAATACATAATTTGATATTGTAACATGAAATCACTTAAAT
The DNA here is from genome assembly GCF_002878395.1 of Capsicum annuum. Lineage (NCBI taxonomy): Eukaryota > Viridiplantae > Streptophyta > Magnoliopsida > Solanales > Solanaceae > Capsicum > Capsicum annuum. The sequence continues at coordinate 199,397,893 of NC_061113.1, forward strand.
ATGACATGGGAAATTAAAAATTAAAACATGAAATAAGCTATTTTTTCATGGTATCATATGTGGACATAGATTGAATTCAAATTACTAAGGAAGAGCATGAACTAAACTCATCTTGAACATATGAAATTTCATAATGAAGGAAAAACCCATATTTTAATCAAAGAGAGGGTGTTTAGGGCTTAATGGGTGATAGGGACCCATTGATGAATACCCCACATACCTTAATTGAATGGATTCTTGAAGAAATCTTAAAACCAGAACTTAAATTCTTGAGTTCTTAAGAAAGAAATCTTGAATTTTTGTTCTTAGGAAGAGGAAGGGTTTTTACGTGAGTTGTTTTAAGGGTTATGGGCAAATAATGCTTCTACGAATGTTATAAATAATGTTTTGGATGATTGGGGTTGAAGTGAAAGGACCAAATTACTCTCTTGGCCCCTTTAATCGTGGAACTGGACTAGTATAGGAGTGACATCTGCGGTGTGGACCCCATTATGGGGGAATAGCCTCCAGAACGCGGTACCTATTCCATGGGAATTGCCTCTACAATATATACCCTATTCCCTAAGAATGGCCTACGTGGCACATCCCTAACGTGGGGGCTCACTGCCTCTATTTTCCATACATGCCCTGAATCCCATCCAAAAATCCAGAAACTCTTTTGAGACATACCCTTAACTTTCCTAAACATGTTTTGTAATACCCCGCATGTTTCTAAGCTAGGAAGTGAATAAGTATACCTACATATGAAATCTCCTATCCTGTGATTCATACTTGAGTACATGACTTACAATGAATATCCTAGTGATAGGATAGCTTATGATGCATTAAGCATATTCATATGAGTCACTTAAGGTAATACAAGCTAAGAGTTTTTGAATCCATCAAGTTTTAGTGTTCGATTTTGCAAGAGTCATCTTTGAATGAGTATAAATTGACGTTAATTGGTATTTTGGCTGATTTAGAACCACCAAATTGTAGATAATCAAATTATCTTTCCAATGATACCAATTTCGCCATAAACCAATACCCGAGCAAAATGTTATGCCTATTTTTGTGAGAGACAGTAAGCATAGCCGATTGGTTAGGCACCACCCAGTCCAAGAATAGGAGATTGGTTAGGTGTCGCCTAACCTAGCTTAGGAAATAACTTGGGTGCCGCCTAAGTCAATTCCAGGTGTCAAAAACACTCCGTTTTGAGTTGTTTTAAGGGTAATTAAGTCCTTTAACACTCCTTACACTTCCCTAAACTTAACCCTACAAAATATATAGCTTTTAAACATATTACA